>NC_069003.1:29188204-29189521 GCF_001194135.2 Octopus bimaculoides
TATATATATACATATATACTTTATTTAAAAGCAGCAGAAATATAACAAAAAAAACGTTACTCTGAGTTTCACGTTCCCGTTGATCGGACAGTTATGTTGCACATTTCATGTGCTTACTCCGGTATATACATATATATGTATATATACATAGAGAGAGAGAGAGAGAGAGAGAGAGAGAGAGAGAGAGAGAGAGAGAGAGAGTTTTGGTACAACAAAGCATGTATATATTCACATATATATATGTTCTTGAACCAATACTATAAAAGTACACTGCCCAATTTTAGAGTAATTTCGTTTGCCCGTCTCAATTAATGAAATGCGCTATAAATTATAAACCGAGATAAATTGTCTGTTCTCCTTATCAATGTTTTGAGATTTTATATGCGATAGCACCAATTCTTTGACAATACCATCTCAGAGGATAATTGATGTGTCAAATCTCCCCCCCTTTTTTATTTGTATTTAAATAGATAGAGAGACAGATAAGAGAAACAGCTCTCTCTGTGTATGTGTGTGTGTATGTGTGTGTGTATGTGTGTGTGTGTGTGTATGTGTGTCACACACCCATCTATAGTAACGCTCATACGCAGCGTTCTGATGACAGGACGAGATAAATAAAAAAGAAGTTAATAACACTGTTACAAACAACCACGCCTGCAAACACACCTCGTCTTATCTGGTGATGATAACCTGACAATAAATTAAAAAGAATGAAGTCGATGGAATAATAATAATAAAAGAAAAACAAGATAGAACAAATAGAAAATAGATCAGAGACGCAAGACGCAAACTTGCGCACGAACTTACACACTTACCCACAGAATTATATGTGTATACGAGGTGGTGTTAAGATTTCCAAGGACTAGTTACATTTAATAAAAATAACTTATTTACCTAAGCTATGACATCTCCTCTTTTGAAATAGTCACTTTGCGCAGCGGAAGATGGAAGCGATATCATATTTTTTTCCTTTTTTTGTTTGCGTGAACTTCAGGGGCGAGGGTGACAGGGGGAATTGGCGTCGTGAAAAATCCAATTGATCGCGCACCACAGATCCGGTCGCCGTCGGCGAATGTCCTCTCTCAAACACTTCAAAACATCGCAGTAGAACTCTCGATCGACGGTCTTATCCTGAGAGAAGGCGTCTCGATTCACACTACTACGTTTACGGGTGTGACTGTCTTGGCTGGTCTCCTTGATCACGCATCGGCTTCTCGAAACATTGCGTATGACCCAATGCCTCCTTGCTGAAGCATGTTCAATGCCTCTGTGGCAGACTTCTCAAGTTTAAGGCAAAATTTATATATATATATATAT
>NC_069003.1:29189771-29195241 GCF_001194135.2 Octopus bimaculoides
TATATAATATATATATATATATATATCTATATATCGCTTAAGAATTTCGAAACTAAAGATGTGTCCTATAACTCAAAATATGTATGTTTCTATGGTGTTTCGTTTGCCGTTTGCCGCTTGCTCTGCATAAGCCTCTGAGCAGGTATCGCCTTGACAACTTTCTCTGTCATGTTCAATGCGACGATCTCACGCTACACACCTTCCTTCCAAGCATTCCTGTAAATATCGTTTGTGAGCTAGAACGTTAAAACTTAGTGCTCATACACAGCAGAGTTCAAGGTCAATTCTTCCTAAGCGACTTCTCTGTGCATACTTTAGCTTCGTCACTAAGGCAACAGTCCGGATACTTATTGATCAGACCCCGTATTATGTACATACATAGATGTTTTTATATGTCCACACGCACACACAAACGTATATTTCTGTATTTATTTCAATCGAGGGAAATGGAGAGAACAAAGAAAGATAGGAAGATGGAAATAATTTGAAAATCAGACTGACGTTCTAGACAACGACATAAATATGTTGCATAAAATGTTTACTGTGTCCTTGAATAGCTTTCTTTGACTAGAAAGAGATGAAGAATCAGTTTAACGTCTATTTATAATTTTTTTGTTTTTGTAACTGAGAGAAAAGAAAATGCATAAGATTATGAAATTGACTATTCAATTAACAAAAGACTGAGAAAATGTATTTTAAAAGTTTAATAATGAAAATTATTAAAAGGTATTATTTTAGAAAATATGTCTCAAAATCGATATTTCTTTGGTGTATTTTTTCACTCAGTGAATTCAAACTGACATCGATATCAATGATTTAACGCATGAATAACCACGATTAGTATTCCGAATTTATGTTTTCATTATGAGTTGAATTAAAGTGTCTGTTATTATTATGCAACAGCCACAAGAATAAAATCTTTATAATCTCGATTTAACTATTAAAGTATTATGGAGTCTTAAATATATTCGTCAGTTAACTCAAATGAATACATTGAATTTAACATTCTATAAAAATTAAATGACGTGTTGTGTTAATCCAATAAAGCAGAAGTTCAGAAAAAGTGTGCAGACATGACATTTGTTGAGAAAAATCACGAAAAAATATTGATTTAATTTAAAAACGGATTTTGAGTAAGTGTGTTCCTTTATTTTCTTTTCAACGATGACAGAACATTGTTGGTAAGTGGAAAGGTGTACAGATATAATGATGTCATATACATTAATCCCGTTTTCTATGTATTCATGTCGATGGTTTGAAGTATTCTATGGTGAAGAAGCCGTTGAGAGTTGATGTTATTTAGGCTCAAAATATGCGCAGGGATGGCTTTGTGGATATGAAGCTTATTCAGCAACCAGCTGTTATCGGGTTTGATGCAAATGTGCTTCAGTTCGGCAAGAGACTTGTATTATATCTAAGCCTTAATAAATTCCTACAGAACAAAATTTGGCAGCTCAATACACACACACAGAGACACACGCACGCGCGTGAGTCCAAATCAGAAACGCTCGTTCACATGCGCATTCTCCCGTACAGACATTCACATGCATGTTTGTGTACCTGGTGGTTTGTGTGTGCTTTGCCGGTATTTATCAATGAGATTCCTCTGCAATTTCTTATAGATGAAGCCATCATGTACAAGTACCTTTATGGCCTTTACACTAGCTATATGTCTAACTTAGCGAGATAATATACGTTGATCAATCATTTAAGAATCCGAAATTTAACGAGATATGCTATTTGGTAAATTTTGAGTTTAGTCTGTATATGTCATTTATTGAAAGCTCAAAGCATTTCATAGAATGCTGCATACGAAGCTTTTGAAGAATTCGATTAAATACAAAATCAGTTTCTGCCAAATTCAATTGCAACGTTCTTGACAATTCACTGTGAGTAAAAGAAGAATGGCTGCAATTTGAAATTCATTTCGGTAAAATGAACATTGGTAGTAAATAGGCATTTCTGAACAAAAGAGAGAATTTCCAAACAAGTTGACTCTAACACATGCTTGCTCGAAATGTTACAATCAACAGCCAATATTTTCTCAACCCATTACTTTGTAAGAAACAACTCTGAATATGATGCACAGGACGTCCAGAAATTAAGTTTACGATTTGAAAAATTCGCTGAAAAATGAAACATAAGAATAAGCAAATTTTATCATGAAATATACGAAAACAAAAGAAGTTTTATTAGAAACATCAGAAGACCTCCATGGGGTATTCATTGGTTGCATTCGACATGTCTAGACGATGTTGGATGTCTGACTATGTACGTTGGAATATTCCCTGATCAATATTTGTTCATGCTTGCATATTTTCCTGGAGAAAATTGTACAAAACTTTGTACAATAGACTCTGTCTTTAATGTAGTCAGCGATCTGTACCGCCTCAGCGTGCTGTACCGTCTCTGCGAGCTGTACCACCTCAGCGAGCTGTACCTCCTCAGCGAGCTGGACTCTCTAATTTGGCCGCGTACCATCTTACTGTTGTTTGCAACTGGTGCAACCGAGTTACAACAAACTTTTGTAGAACATGAAGATAAGTATTGGAATTAATCGTTTCTTCTGCAAAGAGAAATAGGCCAATCACGGGATCGAACATGCTTCTCTCCAGTTTTCTTGTTTCGTACGGAATTTCTGGAACCCAGATCCTGAAGCTAAGCTTATTTTTCATCTCTCATACATGGAATGTTGCTTCATTGCTGAAACAAATCTTTCAAAGGAGGTTTTCATCTTTATCTAATCAACCTAAAACGATTCCTGCCGATTACGTCTTTGGGGTTCGTCATCTTGCTGACGTGCTTGAAAAGTTGCACATTATAACAATAAAGCCTCGAGTTCTTGCTGTAAATATATCTGTCTGCTTGCCTTACGAATGGACTTGGTAGGTCTACGATGAAATGCTGCTCTCATTTGCTTATCATCTTCCACACATATTTCCATAAGGTTTCATGCCAAGAACCGATGATTACAGAAACTGGAGGTCATTTACCATATTTTGATCGGTAATTCAGATGGACTCGAGTGTCTCATTTAGTCTGTATGTACCCGGATACATACTGTGCTTACTGTCGTCAGGTTCGTTAATACTCGGGGACATCTTAAATAAACGAAAATAATACGAATGTTAAAAGAAAATATATGAATGAAAAAAGTTATTACCTACAAACATTCAACATATTCTCTTACAGCTGTTTCAATTAAGCGTAAAGATTAAAATAGCAGGCTACTGAGATGATTCGAAAACATAACACCTAATAGCCTACCCGTATATAATTTCTATTCCTCTGATGAGATTTTGCCTAATATAATGATTGAATTATTGCTATTTTAATCTTTAGGATTAATTGAAAGAGGTGTAGGAGAATATGTTGATAATAAATTATATTGATGTTATATCTCCATTTTCTTAGTTTTCTTTCGAATATTTATAAACCAAGATTTATATTGAGACCTATTATTTTATGAATATTATTATCCCTTAATGAGGCTATTTCAGCCTCGAATTGAATTGTATATGTGTGTGTGTGTGTATGTGTGTGTGTGTATGTATGTATATATGTGTATATGTATATATATATATATATATGTGTATATTTACATATATGTGTCTATGTATGCATTTACATATATCGGCGTCCCTTTCATTCGCATGATACCAGTGACACTAGATGTTTCCAAATATCTCTGTGGATGTGTCGTACATTTCTTGATATGTGTATTTTGCTCATCTATACGCACGCACAAACAGATACATATGCGCACGCGCGCAGATGCGTACACATTACACATACACACAATTCTATATGAAGTGAAAATGTAATTTGAATTTCCTTTGTGCCGGCGATTCTTGAGTTTTATCTCCCATTATTTATACAGCTATAATGATATATATTAACAGATAAAATATAGGGTGATTACAAACCCCAAAAATGTTTCATTATCGCACTAGATAATGGGAAATAAATGTATTTCATAATAAATTATTCAATAGATTTTGAATATAAATAGATTCGGTGCGCTATCTAACGAGAAAATATTAAAAATAAGACAAAAAAATCTTATGAAAGAAATTGTAGATCAGAATTGTAGATAAACAACTGAAAGGAAGAACAAATTGAATTAACTATAAAACTATTTAAAATAAAATTATTTTCAGACAAGAAAACAAATAAATTAAATTATAAACCACGGAGATATTCTCAGATAAATACCATCCATTAAAAATACAAGAATCTCAGAGAAATAAAATAATATTATAAAATATTAAAAATGCAAAAGTGAAAATGTGGTAGGAAAATATATTTACTAAATCAAAGATATTTCGATTTTTCTTGGTATGAAAACATTGTTGACTGTTTAGAAAATGAAATGAAGCCACACAACGTAGTGAGATAATAGATTCTAGCCATTGCCAATTAATTGAATGATAATCGAATTAATGAGTGAGTCAACGTGGTGGCTGAAGCTGATAGATATAGCAACCAGAAAGGAAAATAATATTATATAATGAAGGCATGGATATATCGTAGATCAGATATGAGGCCCCATGCTGCAATGCTTTGATCGTAGCTTTGCTTTGTGGAAAACTACCAGTTGTTAAAAAAACAAATAAAAAGGAAAGAATTAGCAAATAAAAAATAATAATAATGAAAAAATAAAATCAAGGCACTCATTGGAGTCCGGATACATAAAATCGGAACTTAATCTGGTTTCGATGCTGTCCATCACAGGGTCAAATTCTAAGCAACATATAGAGTATTTTGCTAAAAACACAAGGTGTCCCAACCTGTCCACGAATCGATACTTACTACGAATGAACTTACTATCGTAAATGCAAAACCGTAACCACTTGGCTATGAGCCTTCACGTTAAACAGTCAACCGTAACGTCATCTAATTGTAATTAACTAATATCAGTATGTCTAACTGCAATAAACTAAATCGTATCGAAATGTAAAAGGTGATCCTGTGTCTTCACACTAAATCAAACATATTAATTAACATGTTTACATAAGTGACTTATGAGGAATAGTTTACGGTAAAATGAGACAACAACTAACTATATGACAAGTACAGTGTTTGCTATAGAATTCGTGTTCGAGTGTTACGCTTTAAACAACTGTAGAATCAAACCGAAGAAGATATCTTTAAGAAAATGAAACACGTAAGAAAAGTTGAACATCCGTGATTTCTATTGTCATATCTCTCTATCCATTATCTTGGAATTGTTTCCTTTATTGGACAATAACCTAGTTTGGGAAACCACTAAGAAATGCTTTATTCCAGATAACTGACTACTGTACTTGTTTATTAAGCTTGCTTGTTATTTTCTCGGCCTCATAGACATTAAAAAGACATAAGAAACCAGGGCTGGTTTCAAGCAGTGATAGAGCACACACACATACACACACACGCACATATACATATATAAGTGTGTATATGTATATATATGTGTTTGCCAATATAT
>NC_069003.1:29197119-29201777 GCF_001194135.2 Octopus bimaculoides
ATATATATACAAGCACACATAAATATAATGGACACTATTACTCGGTGCAGAATAGTACAATGTAAGTTGGTGTTGCTCTATTTTTAATACCGCTTCCATCCGGATCTGCTGAGGGCTAACATTTAGTTTCTCTCAAATCTTAACATTTCACTTAGTGTAAATTGTGGTATACATTGCATGTCATGGGAAAGAAAAGAAAGGGACATTTGCAGAGATGCCAGATGTGTTCGTCAGAGCTAAATATTGTAGTGTTGGGTCGTTTTAATTGAGAGTAATTGAGAGTAACGATATGATATCACAAACATTCACACAAGTGTTCATAATTTCTTCCCTATCTTCCTTGAAATCCGTCATTTCAAGGAACATGTTACGCTGAATGTGCTATGCTAGTAATTATGTATCATAGACACACAAGCAGTTTTCTATCCTTGGATTCGTCCGGATTGGTAGGATATTTTGGTCATATAGCCATTACTGTTTCAAAATTTCCTCATTCAATAGATTTACTTTGTTTGGTAGTAGCTTAAGAACGTAAATCGGAAGAATACTGCTATGCATAATGGATCGATCGAATGTCTGAATAGGTACTCCCTTTTTATTTTTGTTTGTGCGTGAGAGTGTATCAATTCTGGTATTCAAGGTGTTCACTCAAAGGTGATAGAATTAGTGACTGAATCTCGTAATCGGCACCAAAGTGGGGTTTTGTTTTTAAAAGAGCGGACATATTAAATAATGTCGATTGAAAAGAAAAATTACTGACATTGAAACTGTTATGGTTGTGAATTTGTTCGTTCTGAGCTATTCAAGAGACGAAACACTAACAACAACGGCAACAACAAACATGATCATTGTGGAAGAGATGAGGATAATGCAATTCAGAACAAGAACACAGAAGTGTAATACTGGAATTAATAATTCAGAAATATAGAAAGTCAATAGTATTCTTTTGGCATTTTTTCAATATTAGTGCCGTTGATTACAGGTTTACAAAAGAATCAGTCTCTGTTTCACTACAAACAACGGCGTGTGTAATACGATATTTTCAGTGCAATTCGGAATAGAAAAAATGTCATAGGGGACATCGTTCGAAAATAACAGTTTTATTGGGTTTTTTTCTTTCCAATGTTTACACCTTTCATCGATATATTTCGACAAAACATACGTACATGTTAAAAGCTCCATCTTCACAGTTCATTGCCGTCTCTTACTCTTATAATTCCTTGTTGTCAAGAGTATTTCTGAGTGGATTCATGATCTCTCGGTTCACTATTGAGTTTCGTTGCAGATCTGCATGGTTTGAAACATAAGTAACAGCCGAAACTTGCAACTGTTTGGGTCTGCATACGGCGTCACTCTTCCATGGCCAAAGGACTTTCAGTAGATTGGCTGACCATTAAGGACACCTAAAGATACATTCGTACGTCATTGAACTACAGTGATAGATGCTTGTATAACACGCGTACATACATTCATTTATACATATATGCATACATGTATACATGCAAAAATGTTTATATGCTAACATATAAAACGTCTTTAGTATAGAACAATGACTGCGAATCGCTGAACAATCAAAATATGCTCTGAAATTTCATTCAAGTAGAGAATACATATATGGATATATGCATACGATCAAATAAATATGTTTCCGAGCAGTCAAACGGATCATCAACACTAAAGGTTTGAGTTATTGTCGCCGGAATGAAGATAGTAATTTTACTAAGAACTGGAAATGTAAGGGGTATAAACACTTGAAATATATTTTGTGAGAGGTGAGAAGAAAGAATACAATTATTCATCTCTGAACATTCGGCTAAAAGACAAATTGCATTTGGCGACAAACAGTAACAGTTTAACTAGCGTAATGTTAGCAGAGATTAAGGTAATGGGGGGGGGGGGGTGAATATAGAAAACAGAATAATGTCCCTTCATTTTGGTATGTTGACTTTTGTTTATATGCCCTTTTACAAAAGCAAAATAGTAAGTTGGAAATATTGAAAAAGTTAGCAAAAGTAAAGCTATAAAGAAGAATTTTGCATATGCATCGGAATAGATACCCGGATGAAAGATTGTATGCTTTTGAACAGGTCGTGAAAAGTTTGTATCAGAAAACTTCTAAAGTCATACGACTGAGATAACTAAAAACGCTATCGTAGATTTGGAAAATGAAAAACAAAGAAATGACTATACTTCTAACCCGCAAAACAAATTGAAATAATGTGGTATCAATGATTAGGTATTTCAAAAAGACACCACTTGAATATAAATTGAGTGCTTTTAAAAAGAGTTTAAAATATGTCTGAGAGAAACTCCAGGTTCAAAAGTCTGATTATCTCGTGATTTTTTCCCCTTGGAAAGAAAAGAAATTGATGAGAAATTCAGTAGAAAACATTGATAACATTAAAAAGATATATATAACGCACTGGTTTTTCTCCCGAGACATATGGATTCATTCTGAAAATAAGATTGGAAAAAGGAAAGGAATTTTAACCAGGTTACGGTGTGATCTAAAGGCATCTACGAGAAGTAATTTTCCTGCAATACTTAAATATAAATTAACAGCGGTTACTACCTTGAGATTGTGTGTGAAAAACTTCACCACTGGAAAACACACAGAAGAGATTTGAATGTCAGATACTGGTACACAATCTGACTTTCTATGGACGCTATCTTGTTAACCTTTACTTGTAAAACTCTCAAGGAGCATATAAATACTAAGTTCATATGAGTTAGTTGAAAGAAATTTGTTACCAAGACAACAATGCTTCTTGTATGGCGAAAATCTAGCGGCCAGTTCTTTATCGGAATTTCATTGTATGCATGTATCCAGGCTCAACCTATTACGCAAACATCATTGTTGTAATAGTATGATCCTTGATGAAAATGCAGCTCGGCACACAATATTTAATCGATGAGTAGAGCAAATTCTAATTAAGAAAAACAGTTATGCCAGTATTATAGCAGCATAGAAGAAACTTAGTTACCATGAAGCTGGTAACAAGTAAATATTCAATTGTGTTCTCCATATGTGGCTTCTACATGCTGTCAACATTATAAACTTATAGAAATCATTATGGATCCCGTGGACAACATGAAGTTAAATACTGGAATTTTGCTTATTGGCAATGATACGATACAATATTGCAGGAGTTTATTTCAAGGAGAAAAGCTATGACGCTATTTATACTATGAGAAGAACCATGTCTTTTTTGTTCAGAAATTCTGAATGGTATGTAATTGTCTGACGAGAAGAACGAAACACTATTTAAAAATAGAGATTCTTTATCAATGTCATTTTTGTATATGATTAGCTTGAAAAGCTTTGACCATTTTACACTATTCTCAAGAGAGGGAATAATGATGTTTGCTCAGGATAAATGCCCCTTTATGATCACAAATCGAAAGTAATCTGCAAGCTGGTACAGCATCATCTCTATCAATTGCCGGAATATTTTTTGGGTAACTTATGAGATAAATACTAGACAATTAGTATACTTAGAAACAGATGAATATATAATCTGAAATTAAAATTAAACGCGCTAGCAGGGGAAATCCATCTAAACATACATAACAATTACAGTACTCTACATGCATTAAATGAGTGGACCAGAATCATATGGGTTACACGATCGAGTGCTTGGCAAAATTCAATACTATTAGCCAACATCAAAAAGTTTCACATCAATAAGCTATGGTTGAAGACATTTGCCCAGATGCAGTCGTGTGATGTGATTGAGCACAGAGGCAGTTAAATCTGAAACGAATTTGAAAACAACACAACGAAAACACCGCACTCCATTCACTAAGTAGTGCTGCCCTTCTAACCGACTATAAGAGTTTCAATTGATCTGATCAACGGAACAGCTTGCTCGTGAAATTCAAGCGCAAGTAGCCGAGTAATCTACAGACACGCGAGCCTTATCTTAGATCTCAGGGAAATTTAACATGACACAAAATGTGACAAGGTTAGCTCTTTGAATCACAGGTACTACTTATTTTCGCCAGCTGAATGGGATGAAGCAACGTGAAATAAAGTGCCTTGCTTGTGGACAAATCACGCCGCCAATTCTCGTACCCGCCCTCTTGCGATTGCCAGCAGAATGCCCTAACCACTACTCCATGAGCTTTCAATGTGCTGCTCTTATCCGTTTACTATATTGATTTCTAACGTTCTATTAAACGTTCGTAATATTAAAAAGTCTATTATCTACCTCAATAAAAGGACAAGTATACATGATGTAATATCAAGTAGTGTACAAGCCCAAAGGTTACTACTTGTAATTTGATCCAAAAGTCAACTCTGTTGTGCAACAAACTCGTATAAGGTAGTCTTCTATAGATGATAATGTCAAACTAAGTAAAACAAAAAAAGGAAAAAGGAAAATTAAACATTGACAGCTTGTCAAATCTAAACAGAAAGTAAGTGGAGGATACAGATCGGGTAACATAGGATGGAGACATCATCTAAAGTTGCGTAATGATGTGTATTCTACGGTACAGAAACATTAAAGTCTTCGATCCTACATTACGTCCACGTACGTGGAAATATATACGTGTTAATTTACGTCATAAGAAATGTGCTAGAAATACCATGCCAGTTTCACGCGCTAATTAGGCATAAAGGCAAAGAAATTTATAAAGAAATTTATATATATATA
>NC_069003.1:29202109-29205786 GCF_001194135.2 Octopus bimaculoides
TATATATATATATATATATATATATATATATATGTATATATATCTACGGAAAGTAATTCGATGAAAAAACACAGATTTGAGTTTAAAAGACTAAAGAATATATTACAATCATAATAGAAAAATTAATATACAATATCGTACGAAAAATGATTTATTTCTTCCAGCATAACTGGTTTCGCTATGGCTTTTCGAATTTTCTTCTAAAAGTAGTCTTCTGTGTCTTGTCTTCTTCTTTCTTTCCTCATATATTCAACCACATGTTATCACTCACCATACATCCTACCCATAATAAAACTCCTAGTTTCGGATGTCTGGTCAGAAATCTGCTCCAGCATCTCGTCATTTATCAAGGCAATCAATAACTGATGAGATGCCGTAACAGATTCCTCCCCCCACCCCACGACATCCGTCACTCGGAGTGTTGTTATGGCAACCGAATAATTGTCACATATCATATTATAGATAAATTCCTCTATTTACATAATATCGAGGTCTCATTCATTCTTTTGTTGTCATACCATTACTATCAAGACATGCATATATGTGTGAGTGTGTGAGTGTGTGTGTGTGTGTGTGTGTGTGTGTGTGTGTGTGTGTGTGTGTGTGTGTGTGTGTGTGTGTGTGTGTGTTTGTGTGTGTCTGTAACTTATGTGATGCGCGTGAATTTTGCGTGGTGCTGCATGTTATTCGCAACTTTGATCTATGAGTTATTTTCTTAATTTCTCAAAAAACAGCTCATTTATTGCATCGCAGAGAAATTCTTTGTAGCTGCAATCTACTTCTATCGGTTGATGAAGGAGAAAAAGCATTATTCACAAGATCAGTATAACTTTATTTATCTCTCCCTCTTCTTCTCTCATTACATTTCTCATCATTTCTCTCCCTTTCTATCTCTCGCTGAATGATCTCAAACATCATTTCTCTACGTCCTTTGCATTATTGATAATATGTACGTTATTCATATTGATCCCTAGTTCAGATACTGATAATAAATCTGCGAATGGAATCCCTTTTGTGATGGTACATGCTGACAGTGATAACGAATTCTCATTAAATTTTTGATCTTTATATTGCATGCTGAATTTCTCAACCCATTAGTATTTTGCTAAAAGATACATTTGCATCATCAGAATTGGTCACGTGAACGACAATTTACACATAAAAATGAGGTCATGCCTAGGCAATCTTCTCTATATACAAATGAGCACAGGATAATTTCGAAAAACATTTTTATTTGATGGAGCACTATCGATTGGAGCTGCTTAACTTCTATATCTTAAGCTATATTGCCACTTCCTTAATTATCCAGCATTACTCAATATGTGACACGCCATAATCTGAAAATAATTATGAAAACCTTTTTCAGGATTGATGTATAATTAAATCAAGTTTGTTAAATTTTTAATAAATGAACATTTACCTGAACTCTTAGTTGTAACGTTGTAAACGTAGTTTAGTGAAGCTTTATTCAAGAACTAAAATTTCTTCAATGTCCTCCAGTCAGTAGTTTTCTTTTCAATGGAAATGATTAGTTTTCCTCTGATAATTTTTCTAGGGTGTTGTTGTTACAAAGAATCAGCCCTAGAAAATAAGAGCGCTATATAATAGTTACCTGAGTTACAAATAACTTCAGGAGTCTGTTTAATATCAAGTAACCCCATCACGCGTGCAATGTAATGATCAGAACAAGACTACATGCATACATAGTACTATATACATGCACAATACATGCAGACATAGATACAAGCCCACATATTGTCATCTTGTAAGGGAAGATCATATCTAATAAATATCTGCCCACAGTAATGTTACATGTAGTAACAAGACGTCTTGCATCAGCTTATATGTGTGAATGGCATACCTATAGATATACTCAAAGCTACCCATTAACTTTTGACTAAAACTTTGCCAAGGCATCTGTCCGATTCACTTAGACCTTTCGTAGTAATATGTTTATGAGACATATCACTGTGGACTGGTAAAACGAGTCGCTGCTAAAATCTTAATTTATTGATCTCTTCGTTTCCGTTAAGAAAGATCGTTTTATATAAGAAAAGTAGTTTCGCATCTGTCTGACATACGCTGCTGCTTCATATTACTTGATATTTTATTGAGACGGATATGATCGACTTGAAGTATATGCTTAAGAAAAATTCCTTTATGTAACATTGAAAATTAGTCTTATTTATGGACGATAATACCGTACGATGTTACAATTAATATAATTACCATATTCAATATTTTGAGCACTCTTTTTATCGGGAAATTACTGTCAAATTATAAAATATCTGCGTTTATTTATAAAGTATGAGAGTTTATGTAAGTGTGTGTGTATAAGATACTTAATTCTGATTCAAATAAATATAACCTGAAAGATAAGAGGCAGTCAGTGATAAGAAGTAAAGTCGAATAGAGTGTTATTGTGCTTGAATATGGTTGCAATTCTCTCTAGTTGAAAGAGAGTATATAGGCATACTTTAAAGTAGGTTACATTCAATACGTTGCAGTAGTATGTTGAAAAGCAGTAATTTATAGAGTAAATACCTTAGCGATGTGAGGTCCAGTTTACATGACATTGGCAAATAAAAACAACCAAAATTATAAGTAAAAATATGATACATCGAAATGGAACCAGTTGATGAGTTCTAGATAAACATATGACTATATATTAGGTACACAGAGTGTATGATATAAAATATATATGATAAACAAGATTACATCTGGTTGGATATAATTTGCCCTTTGCTTATTTCAGTCATTAGACTGTTGTGATTCTAGGGCAGCACTTTGTTGGCTTCGACACGAGGATATAATTTCCAAATTCTGGCACATAATCAATCAGTGTCCTTTTATCGAAACATGAACTGTACGTAGAAAAAAACACCGACAAAGTTGGTTGTCAAGTAGTGGTACGATATACACAAAAACAGTGGTACACATACACACACACATATTAACGAAAATTAATGATACTTTCGTCAGAGCCGTTGCAGGAAATAACAAACATAGCACTTGAAGAATGGCTATTCTCTGGAGAAAATGGAGGAAGATTGAGATGTTTCATTAGAAAAAGTAAAGGCAGATTACAATAAGGTAATAGCAATTGAGGGAGTGGTACTTAGTAGAAGTAACAATAATAGTATTAGTAGTTGTAGTACTAATAGCATTATATTCGCAGATTTGGCAGAGCAACAGTCACAAACATAGGTCAGCAACATTACTATATTGTCATTGAATATTGGTCCGATATTTTCCAGCCAATGCGTTTCAATTTGGTATTGGATTTTCATGGATACGAGTGAATCTAAGACAGTCATTTCCAGTTTTTCATCTAATATAGTGGGGGAATAATTTAGATGATTAGAATAAACTTACAGAGTAATGTGTTATACCAAAACAATTATGACGAAGGTGACATCATCAACATCAACAACGTCAATATTAATAACATCAATAACAATAATATCAAAATCACAATAAAATCATCTTCCAAAATAATAACAGAAGTTACAATGCCAATAACCATGGCGTAATAATAAAACAGCGGGAAGAGGGTAATAGTCAGAATACTGTTTGAAAGTAGATTGAAGTTAAAAGAAAATATAAAATCTTAAAGGAATAAAATAGGACAAATAAAATACGATAAAATCTTTAAAGAACTTTATATATATATATAT
>NC_069003.1:29206086-29207941 GCF_001194135.2 Octopus bimaculoides
TATATATATATATATATATATATATATATATATATATATATTGGAATATAGTTACAATTATAGTTTTCCTTTTTGGCAAAACAGGCTGTCTATATTAAATTGTTGTGTGTGTGTGTGTGTGTGTGTGTGTGTGTGACAAGTGCCTTGGCCTGCATTCCTTATCTCTCACAAAGTATTGGTCAACTGGACGGTAAAATAGAAGACACGTGATCAAGTTGTCATGCAGTACAACGTCGCCTGAGTCCTCATCGTTGAGTAGCAAGCTATTTAACCACTAACACATGCCAAGTGAGGATATTGCATTGGCTAAATCCCAGCTGTTAAACTTTATACATTATCGTTATTACTAAAGTATAGCAATGGTGCTGACAATAAATAACAAGAAGCGCAGTTAATAGGAAATAATTGTCGAAGGCTGTACGAATGATTACACACTAATATTTATATGTGAAAACACAGTATGCTATTTAATACCAAATGTATGTTATTTAATGCTCCATAGTCGTGCAGAATATGCGAACAAAAAGTTAAGTGACTGAAATCAATTGGGACAAAGAACGATACGTAGTCGTCTAACAATATTATCTACGGTACAAAGAAACCTTTAAAAAAATGAACTTTGCAGAAATTGTATTTCTGTGATATTGACGTTTTTGCTATTAGTTATTTCGAGCTGTGTGGTTAGTATTCGTCCATATACATATGTAAGACATTTACTGTAGCGAAATTTTAATAAAGTATGATCGCAACAAGGCATGGCGTAGATATATCGATCATCAACACGATGAACATACAATAGTTCCCATGGAGTTATATTTTCAAACGAGATCAATATTTTGTATGCAATGTAACTTTCTCAAGCAAACTTACTTAAGGCACTTTGCACATGAGAAGGTTATCCATAAAAAGTTCCAAATCTCAAAGCAGAGGGAATTGAAGCCATTCTGTTAATTCAAGTCAGATTGAAAATTTATTAAAACTACCACTACAACAAGGTCTTGTGTTCCAAACTGAGATAGAAGATGTAATAAAAGAGGAACAAGACATTTTCACCGAAGGTGACTTTATGAAGTGTCATTTAGGTCAACTAAAATATATTGGATGGCAGAACTGCAAAGAAATAGCAAATGGAATCTCAACGGCATGCCAGATGTAGAAGTGAATATCATCATTATCAAGAGAATATATACAATTAAGAAAATTGTATTATGGTATCGAAGCATACCTGAACCAATTACAGAAATCTGATGACATAACACGGAAGAACTTGCAAATATCAGGAAAAAATCAATACGTGGATAGGTAGAAATATATCCAAAGAATTTAAAAGGTATGTAGATAAAACGAAAATGAAAATGAAAGAATTATAAAAGATATATGCCTTATGTAAGAGCGGAAGATGCAATGTAAGGGAGAAAACGAATTAGATTAACGCTGAATAAATATCAGAAGAGATGATGTGATTAACCTATGAGTAACATGGATAGATTAATGCGTTCTAAGAAGAAAAGATGTTTATGTTAGTAGAGCTTTTCAAGATAATCAGATAAGACAGCAAAGAACATCATGCAAATGGGCGCAGAAATATTTGTGCTTTAAGAAATTCACCCTGGTATCTCTTGGTTCAGATTTCGATGCCACTGCACTACAACATAATCGTGTGATTTCAAACATAAAGATAGATTTGACCAAGATATTCATAGTGTGAATAAACACTCAGATAGTTTGATGCTTTTTCTACATACATATACGTATACATACATACATATATATGGACATACATATAAACATACACATACACATGCACATACGCACACACTCATAAATGTATATATATATATATATATATATATAT
>NC_069003.1:29208279-29208861 GCF_001194135.2 Octopus bimaculoides
ATATATATATATGTATATATATTGCCGCAGTCAAATGACTGAAACAAGTAAAAGACTAAAAGAATAAAAGAATATACCGAGAGCGATAGAGGTGGGGTAAGAGATACATATAGAAGGATAGAGAAAATTTAGCCAGGTGGGTAACGGAAGAGCATTAAATTCAGCTTATGGCGTTCTGCGTCGAGTTGTAAGGAGCACGCAGGAGTACTGATAGTAAGTAAGCTCCGAAGCAGAAACGTCCGTCAGACATATTTGATGTAAATACACAGTATAAGTGATTGTAGAAATAAATAAAAAATACAGACGTACTAATCTCTGTAATTATTATAATTGTTTTTACACATACATACATACATACATACATAATATATATACAAGAACACAAGAACACAACACGCAGACCGGTCTGGGAATCGAACTCACTACCTCGTGATTGTGTGCCCGATCCTCTAACCACGAAGACATGCGCCTATCTCTCTCTCTCTCTCGCTCTCTCTCTCTCTCTCTCTCTATCTCGCTCTCTCTCTCTCTCTCTCTACCTATCTATCTATACACACACACACACACACACACATATATATA
>NC_069003.1:29211368-29219167 GCF_001194135.2 Octopus bimaculoides
TGTGTGTGTGTGTGTGTGTGTGTGTGTGTGTGTGTGTGTGTGTGTGTGTGTGTGTGTAATATCCGTGTGTCACAGAACACTTGGTACTTTGGCCTAATTTATTTCTGTTCTGCATTTACATTCTGTTGCGCACTTACATTCCAATGTTTCCCAATCTATTCGAGCGATTTTCATGAAATTAATACCAGACAATATCCTGGCATTCATAATAATTGACTAAAAGTTAGTAAACACGGTGACTCAGGTCAGTCGATATCCAATGTATGAATCAAATCAAAAAACGTGAAAACCGCTCATGAAATACAAGCTATTAATCTAATATCTCATTAACGGAGCAAATAATTAATAATTGCATTTCACATTATAATTAAATAGTAATCAACAAAATAACGATGGAAATAATTAACAAAATAATCTATAACACGATTATTATTGTTTTTCTCTCTTTTTCCGTGTATTTTGAAGTGTAGAGAGAAGATTCATTTGTTGTAAATACGTTCAGGTGAATTTCTGTTAATGAGGTTGTTTTTGTGTATTATTCTTTACTTTCTTCTACTACTTTCGGTTCAAGGCCTGTGAATGTTGCCGGGTCACAAGAAACAATAAATAAAAATTAAAACTTGAAAACTTGCAGTAATATTCAAATAATATATCATTTTTTTATGACGCAATTTTTGCGGGTGATGAACGATATGTGCGTAATTTCTCTTGATTACAATGCAAAAGTTGTCGATCAAGTACAAAGTTGTTTTGGTAAATTAGGGATTTTTCAGGTCAGAGTTAATTACACATTTGGTAGAACATACAGGGACGTAATAAATGTTCAGTTGCTATGGAAAGTGAAAAGTTTAAGGACATTGATCATTTATGACGAAAGAGAGAGTGGGGAGAGAGAGAGAGAAATGGAGAATGAAAGAAACAATTTTTTTTGAAAAATCAAAAAAAAAACAAAAAAACAATAGGAAAGTGCGCTGCTGTCGCCAAGATTCTTGAAAAATAACTTAGAAAAATATCACGCTATAGGAAATATCTAGCGCATCAGATTTAATATGTAGAGCTAGAAAAGATTTTAGTTGTCATGGTGCTTGGCTGTGAAAATCATATAATACTATTCCTATATTTACCGTGATTTAGACGTGTATGCACGTAAAACAATGCCACGTTATACATAAACACTCACTCACACACACATACACACACACACACACACACACACCCACACACACATATATATATATATATATATATCTATATATATATGTGTGTGTGTGTGTGTGTGTGTGCGTATTCTTTTATTCTTTTATTCTTTTACTTGTATCAGTTATTTTGACTGCGGCCATGCTGGAGCAGCGCCTTTACTCGAATAAATCGACCCCCAAAACTTATTCTTCGTAAGCCTAGTACTTATTCTATCGGTTCCCTTTTGCCGAACCGATAGAATAAGGCGGAAAGGTTTGTCAACAATCAGCCATGAGATTAGAATTTACATCCCTCAAAGACTCACATTTACGACACTTCCATTAAAAAGAACAAATATTTTTTGTTTACCATTACATTCACAACTACACACAAACACGCATGCACACACACACACACATAATATAGCAATGCAAATGTCCCCAGAATGGTGTTCTCGATTCATTTCCTGCAAATACGACAGGCCTATTGGTGTGTGTGTGTGTGTGTCTGTATGGGTGTGAGTGTATGGTTCTGTGTCGATCTTTGTCTCCCCACCACAGCTTAACATTTTGTTTTGTTTTGTTTGCGTTACCGTGATCTAGCGGTTGCATAAAAGAGCTACATAGAATAAGCACCGATCTTAAACATAATTATTAAGGTGACTCGTTCCAAAAATGCGGTGCCCCAGCATGGTCGCTATCGAAGCAGTGAAACAAATAAAAGACAAAGTAGAGAAAAAGACGAACCGAACGCAGTTATATAAGATGACGGTATGACCACCGGTGGGTAAGTTAAATCAGGTTAAAACAACGAACAAAAATAGCAACAAAACTCTGCTTATTGTTCACTTTATAAATTAGAAAATGACGTTGGAGATATTTGTACTTTGAAATTGATGTATGGAATGTACGCTTCATAAAGAAAAGTTCTTTTTTCATGATATAATATCACATTTGAATATCAGCGCTTCGCTTTTATAACATTGAAACTCCCGCTATCAGTGTAGTTATGAAATTGTTTTATTAAATGGACATAAAAATGTGTCTCCATTACCATGTTTGAGCAGTATAAAAAAAAATTCATAGAAAGTATATGTGAATTAGCCTATATTTGCACTCTCAGAAAATGTTTTATATTATAAAAGAAATTGATTAAGAATATTAAACTAAACTCAATTCACTCCAATACAATCTGAGTTTGAATAAATATTGTTTCTATTCGCTCATAGAATAACACATGAAAGTGCTTTTGTTGAAGTATTTTATAAACAATATTAAATGATTCAGTGTATCAGTCCCACAGGTACAGGTTTTCTTTGAACAGAAGAAACGGTTTTGCTGGTTAATTACACGAGGTGATATGTTGAAAGTAGCTCTTGTTTCTGAAGGTTGCTTTTTTTTTCTTTTTATCTATTCTAAAGTAGTTATTCCTCGTTTTCGGTTGATAAACTGATGAAAGAAAGTATTCCTACGGGAATTTTGAGAAATTGCTGACTTTTTGTTTTTTAGAGTTTGAAGTCAAAGAGCATTCAATTAATGTTTCTATGCACTCTCGAAGATTGGAAACACGGTGTTTTTAATGCCTACTCAAAAAACAAAACGAGTTGGTATCTGGTGCTTATACCATGTAAAGAATTATAACAAATGGGGGAATTAGTATAACAGTGAGATCCTTTGTATTAGTGGTTAGGTTGTTGGACTCACGATCGTGAGGTCATTGTTTCGAATACCTGCCCGAGTAGCGTGTTGTGTCCTTGAGCAAAGCACTTCATTTAAAATGACTCGGCTATCGCTTCGACATCTGACGTGTTGCGTATTATGCACCTGTACGGGCAATGTCGATATGATGGAGAGAGTGAGCTTATGTGCAACACAAATATTTGATCACAATAAGCAAATCATCTGTGAAGGATTTTCACCAAGAAAACCAATTAAAATTATGGATAAGTCGGACGAGATGCTTTTCGGTATCTGTTGTGGCTTTTATATTACGAGAGAGGCAGAGACACTCGCAAACAATGTCTTGCCCAGGCATGTTCATATATGCCCCCAATATATGGTCAACATTAATTGAGAGAAGCGCTGTGAGCTAATGAAGTTCTTTACTTAATTTCTTGTTTCCTTGTCATTTATTAAATTTCTTATTACACTCTGTACTCTATTAACGTTTTGTTTTTCTTTCTGAAGCTTATGTATATTAAAAGTATCGCTTTGTCTAAGTGAAATATCGGTTTCGAAATTTTATACATCGACCCCAGTGTTCAACTGGTACTTATTTCACCGACCCTGAAAGGATAAAAGGCAAAGCCGGTCCCCGGCGGCATTTGGACTCATGAGGACGGACGAAATACAGTTAAGCAGATTTCTTGGCGTACTAACGGTTGTACCATCTCACCGACTTATCTGAGTGAAATATCAAAATAGAAAAAAATTCCCATCCTGAAGGCTTCTAGCGACTACGATTCCTATGCTATTCGAAAGACCTATTTGGCAATTTCCACAAGGATTATATCAATACCGTCAAAAAAAAAAGCTTACCTTGAAATGCGACACAAGCGTAGCTAAATATATATTTTTTTTTTTCGACGGTCGTCTTTTCCAAATATATGACAAAAAGAAAAATGCTTTCCCAGCTGAATTATACTTATATGCTATATATGCTCGGTGAACCCAAGAAAATAATGTAACACACTATATCAAGCTGTTCTATACAGGGATCGATCTCAGAATCGTATGTTTGCTCAGTTAGAAAAGAAGACTTGCCCCAATATTCTGTATGTAATGTATAAATATAAAACTCACATAATTAGTTAACTGAAAGCTGTACCAATATAACTTATATTATGACCAGATGAAATACGCACAATGCAAAATAAGAACAATATTGAATAATTTAGACGATAAAGAATCTAATGTTATATTATTTGAATGAAAATTGTATCTCGTATAAATTCTGACAAGGCTAACCAGCTCCAGGCAATTTAAATTCGTAAAAACCGCCACATCATAATTTATTGAAAAAGAAAAAAAATTTCAATTAATCTGGCGAAGATTTGCGAGAAATATATCTTGAAATTCTAATTGTCCAGACAAATTTCTGGCTATTAAGTATTGTTAATTGAATAATAATAAATTTACTTCTATTGATTTATGCAAAAAAGTAATTACACTAATTGATAAAATTAAATCTAATACAATTCTGAATGCAAGGCGCCCGGCTGGAGAACTGTTAGCGTATCATACAAAACATTTAGAGGCATTTCTTCGAGTTCACAAAAACGAAAAGTATCTGAAATAGGGGCAGGCTTGGCTGTGTGTAAGAAGTTTGATGCCCAACCACATGATTCCGGATTCAGTCGCACTGCGTGGAATCTTGTGTAAATGTCTTCTACTGTAGACTCGGGTCAAGCAGAGCCTTGTGAGTGAATTTGGTAGAGAGAAATTAAAAGAAGCCCGTCAGCTAAATACATATTTATATGACTGTCTATCTATCTATCTATCTATCTATCTATCTATCTATCTATCTATCTATCTATCTATCTATCTATCTATATATATATATATCTATCGCTCACACACACTCTCTCTCTCTCTCTCTCTCTCTGTATATATATATATATATATATATATATATATATATATATATATATAAACATATATATATATATATCTGTCTGTCTGTCTATCTATCTCAATATATATATATATATACACACATATACGTGCGTGTGTCAATTGTGTTTGTATCTGTCCCCTACTTCCAGTTGACAACCGATGTTAGTGTGTTTACATCCCCGTATCTTAGCGGTTCGGCAACTAACCGATAGAATAAGTACCTGACCTGAAAAAAAATATATCGGGGCCGATTAATTCTTCAAGGTGGTGCCACAACATGGCCGCAATAAATTGACCGAAACCAGTAGAATGTAGAAGTCATATATTACTAAATACACCGCTCAAATACAAAGCTAAAAATGGAGAATGGAACATTCTCCAAACGGAATGAAAGTCGTGGTTATTCTCGGTAAAAACAAGGCTTTAATAAGATTTCTGTATAACATAAATAGAAAGTTTGCTTTACGGACTGAGAAGAAAAATGTGATAATCTTTTCAACAGCATGGAAAAATGAATAGTAAGGAAAAATTCAGAGAGATTTTACGAAATGTGGTGTCTCAACGGTCCTGAAGAGGTGAACACTAACAAAATACTCTTTATAACACATCAGATCATCATGAATGATTTCGGTTCTACAGCTATAGAAGCTATAAGAATGAAGTAGAATGCAGGTGGTTACGGAGGAAGTAAACTACTTTCATCAAAGCATTATCATTTCATATATAAAAATCTCCTTCTATGTATTGCGTGATTTATCGAATATTTTACCGTTTCTTCTCTGTACATTCTTTGTTTTAGCTGTTTTTACATCATTCACATACATATATAATAACATATTTCACCGATTCCCTCGTCTTTTTATAAGTTATAAGCTCTACTCCACGCATCAATTGTTGTCTTTATTAGATATCAATCTGCATAAGCAAACTTAGGTCTGTAATTCTTTTTCGGCTATACCTTCCCGTGCCATCAGGCAGCCATTCTGCAGAAACAGAAAATTCATTTCGATATCTAAAATATTGTACCAATTATTCAAAAATATAGCATATATTTCGAAGATCTTTATAACGAGTAGGATAATTTTAACTCTCTGTCAGTTCGAAATTTAAGTCCTGATATTGTTCTTTCTTCTCAACTTACTTTTCTATTATTCTTGTATCAAACGGGAATGCAACACCATTAAGTATCACACGCTTTGCAAAGTATTGAGTATTACAATATCGTGGTATGGATGAGTTATTTGTCGTTCCATTTGAATTTTCAGATTCCATTAGAAAATTCATATAAACATTTTCTACGATCGGAGCGTTAGTCGATGTACGTATCGTTTTCCCTCTCGGATCCACATTCTTTAAAGAATTGCCATAAAATCCTTATAGCATATTAACAACATACGTCTTTCAGTTTCCATCCACCGTATCCACTCAGAAAGGCTTGGTCTACCGGGGGCTATAGTAGAAGACACCTGCTCAAGGTGTCACGCAGTACGACTGAACCCGGAATCATGTGGTTGGGAAGCAAGCTCCTTACTACACAGTCATAGCTGATTTTTAGGACCCAATAAAAGCTGTGATAATTTTGTGAAGTATTTACTATGGTGGCCAAGTTTTCCGGCTATGTTATACAAAAAGATTTCAGTTAAGCTTGGAATTTCTACCTTTATAAGTAGGCTGTAATATCCTTGGCACTTATGTGAATTTTTGCTACACTGGTAATATATGCGTGTGGGTGAAAATTCCCTTTCATTTTCAAGATCTGTGTACTTGCATGACAGCTCTATTCCGAGACCTAATTTAGCATCGGCTACATGAGTCTTTTGTCCTTACCCGAGTGTTGTCTTGCAAAGCATTCAGGCCATATCTCCGGTTTGAGTAGATCTTCTTCCCCTCTCCCTCACTTGTTTTGTGGCACTCTATGACGTCACGAGAAATGCCATCAACTTCTAACTAAAATATACAAAACAATTTTAAAAACCTTGATTTAGAAGCTATTTCTTCTAAGTCGTAGAAACACATACAAGCTCACGTATTAACCTGTTCCTTCTAATTTAACCGATTTGGTATGACGAGTAACTATGTGTGAGTATAAAGTAAAATTTCTCGGTTAAACACCAACTAACTAGTTGATATAACTTTATCTTTGTTGCTTAGGACTTGTTATTAAACGCTACATAAATTATTTAGATTAAAACTCAGAAGTTTATGAAGCATGGGAGAAAGGAATACTCAAAAGAACTGATATTTTTCTGTGCGTTTTAAAGTCAAACTGCATTCGTTATTTTTTTCTTAAGAGAAACTATATTAAAATTTCTCAAGCGAATGCTAAGGTGAATAAACGAAATGTAATAAAGCAGCTTTTGTTTTTACTTTAAAAAATGAAAATGTAGTGAAGGACAGATTAAAAGAAAATATCTTTTGTAGTTTTAATAATACTAAGAGAAGTCACATCAACTCTTGCTATTGAGCGACAAAGAGATAGACTGAGAAAGAAAAAGTGGGGAAAGAGATATAAATGAAAGATAGTGGAGACAATGAGAGAGACGGTTTACAATACAAAGCAATTCAAGTCACATGATATTTCAATAGCTTCAGTTGCTGTATTTATTGTAGGATTTTAACTTTTTACTTTACTTAATAACTGCCATTCGCTAAAGGTTCTGCACCAGTATGGCCTTATCCGTGATGGCTAAAACGAAATAAAGAATAAAGAACGAACGTATTTTCTATGTCTCGTGATTATATTCTGAGTTAGACAGCAATTGAAGTTTATGAAAATATCTACTTAGAAAGATTTCAGATAAAGTATTATAGCTTAAAGCTAAACTGGCCGTAAACAAATTATATGAAATGATCTTGGAGTTTAAAAATCAAGATAAGCTGATGGAAAAGAATTATCTGACTAATGTAACTCAATTTCCTGGAGGCTAATTCGCCATTCGCCCGACACTTTACGAAATATATGTTATCAAGGAATCTCTTTGTGTGCGTAATATATATATATATATA
>NC_069003.1:29219220-29225639 GCF_001194135.2 Octopus bimaculoides
TATATGTACATATATATATATATATATATACACCCACGTACATACATACATATATGCATACACACACGCACACGCACTCTTACACACACACACACATATATATACATAACATAATATATACGCGTGTGTACTGTGATATCATGGAAGTTATCGACAAACATTTATGTAAATAATTTGCAATGTCCTTCACATGTATTTTAGATTTAGTGATACCACTTCTAAAGATTTTGCAAGTTTACCTTATGCAATAATGGAATAGTGAATATGATGTATGTATCCCACGGTATTATGGCAAGTTGTTCACAAACTGTAATCATATATGATATATTCAAATGCGATTGCTTCAATATCGCAGTATAACAGGGGTTAAAAGAAAGTAAAGACCCACGTCTTCCATCATGAATGACCATGGAATTGCACCTAGAGAGGTGATTGCTTTAATATCGCAGTATAATAGAGGTTAAAAAAAAGTAAATACCTCCACTTCGGTTATGAATGGCCATGGGTTTGCACCTAGAGAGTTCCCCTCCAAGTTAAAAGACCAGGAGAGTTTGTGTTATGGAAGACCAGTAATCGCTCATGCATACCAGCTTCCGCTGTCCACGCCACCGGTGTTATTCAAAGGACGGGCAAAGGCCGATACAGATTGGCACCAGTGACGTCTCAAAACATTTCTACAGCTGAGTGAACTGGAGCAAAACGAAATAAAGTGTCTTACTCGAGAACACACAGCCCCGCCTGGGAATCGAACTGACTGTCTCGTGATTGTGAACCCGATTCTCCAACCATCGAGCCATGAGCCGCTGTACAGGGTGTCCACAAGGTCTGGGTACATGGAGTAAATAAAATCATAACATAGACAATTAAATATAAGAAATAATAATTTATTAAAGTATGTGTTAATCCCCATGTGGGTACATGGAGTAAATAAAATCATAACGTAAACAATTATATATAAGAAATAGTTAAAGTATGTGGTAATCCCCATGACCCAGACTTTGTGGACACCCTGTATAATATATATAGACAAAGAAAAAATGCTGCGCTCTCGCACGCGAATATATTGGCGGAAATAAAAACAAAAACATCTGCACTACATCGTATATGCTTAATTCTGTTTTTTTTTTTTTTTCATGTTATCAGGAACTTATACTGTTTATTCTGTATGAACCAAGAAAAAAATTTATTCTCCTTCCTCGCTGATAATTCCCTTTTCTCCCATGATAAGTTAGACCTGATTAGGAACTTTTTGTTCGTTATTAGACTAAGTTCTCATTTTCCATGATATAACAGCATCTTTTTCATGTAAGAAATATTTTGCTACATGTCTCTATGTACCTTTCGTTGTACAGCTTTGTAATATACGTGTTCCTCCATCTGATCAATATACTGATGGGATTTTTGCAACTGTTCGACATTCATTGAACACCCGTCGAGTCGACATGTGATCAAAGGTATTGAACACTGTTTTCTTAGGACTATTTAAATCTCGATTATCTAACGTGCCCTTTATTTATTTATTGATTTATGTATTTATTTATGAGTGGGTTGGGGGTCTGGTTTCTATATCTTGCTAACCGAGAGATTACATAAAGATACAGTTATTCGCTCCGTATGTATATCTATGTAATTGGCAACATGTCAGCTTCAGACAAGCAGTTCAATGATCAAAAGTATGTCCTCGTTTATTTCATATGTTGAGAAATATAATAACCAATGCAGTCTTCGTTTTTTTTATTTCTTTTTAAATCGGTGTGATTTCATTTGAAAGATATTTAGTCACTGTTTCAATTATGGTGCTTGAGCATGTAAAGGCCACCTCATTGATATGTCTCCATTCTTTTGCTGATAATGTTATAGCAGTCTGTCAAATGACGTTAAATAGTTTCATTCTGTTTTGCACTGAATGTGAATCATTTCTTGGTCACACTCAGTTACTATCTTTTAATTGTTTCACTCATTGGACTGCGGCCATACTGTAGCACCGCCTTTAGTCGAGCAAATCGATCCCAGGACTTATTCTTTGTAAGCCTAGTACTTATTCTATCGGTCTCTTTTGCCGAACCGCTAGGTTACGGGGACTTAAATCCACCAGCATCGGTTGTCAAGCGATGTTGCTGGGGGGAACACAGACACACAAATATACACACACACGCACACACACACACACACACACACACACACACACACACACACACACACACACACACACACACACACACACACACACACATATATATATATATATATATATATACGACGGGCTTCTTTCAGTTTCCGTCTAGGAAATCCACTCACAAGGCTTTGGTCGGCCCGAGGCTATAGTAGAAGACACTTGCTTAAGGTGCCACGCAGTGGGACTGAACCCGGAACTATGTGATTCGTAAGCAAGCTACTTACCACACAGCCACTCCTACACCTACACAATATATTTTTTTCTTCTTCTTAACGTTTCCAAACCCTGATTCAACTCTTTTCGAATTGTAGCGAGGGAAAGATTGTCATTCGCCGCCACCCCAATCGTAGAAACGTATGCCCCATAACCTTTATTCGAAAACAACAAAAGACAATGAGAGTGTAAGAGAGGTGGGGTATATATTCAACTTCAGTATTCGACTGGTATTTTATGTACAGATCGAAGAATAAAACTACGTTAACCTTGGTGTGATTTGAACTAAGATACCAGAGAAACGAACAAATACAGGAAGGCATTCATTTCAATGGTAGAATGACTATCAGTTCGTCGTCATATATATGTTATCAAATGAATGGGGACTGAATTGAGGATATAAATTGGGACAGACTGTTTATTGATCATGTGCAAATGAGATACTCTATCTGATTGATTGATATACTTGGAAAGGCAATCAAATTACCCATACACCACACAGATCAGTTTGTAAAAATAAAAAGAACAAATACCATAAATTTGTCATGATGAAATAATCATGTGTATTTTGGAATTTTGGTTTTCTTCATCAATTTTGACCTATAACTAAGCAACATGAATGGTGTTGATGTTGTTTAGCCTTGCTACAAATAGAAAACTTTTCCTCTGATTCCATGTCAACATATACAAAAAGGACACAATGTATTCTTAAATATTCCAAAATAAAACTCACTGACCACAAGTAAACTGCCAATAAACAATTTCTACAATTAGCACAAGGCCTGAAATGTTGTGGAAAAGGGACTAGTCAATTACATTGACCCTTGTGTTTCGTTGGTTCTTAATTTATTGATCCCGAAAGGATGAAAGGATGAAAGGCAAAGTCGACTTCGGCGGAATTTGAACTCGAAACATAAAGACAAACGAAATGCTGCTAAGCATTTCGCCCGGCGCACTAACGATTCGGCCACCTCGCAGCCTTGTAATAACATCAACAACAACAACAATAATAATACTATCATCATCATTATCCTTATTAAAGGCAGTGAGAAAGCAGACTCTCTACCGCGCCGGACAAAACGCTTAGCAGCACTTCTGGATTCTTATTATTTATTTTATTTATCCAAGCCTGTATGGATATACTAGAAAGCTGATTTCTATCCCGATTTGAATTAGTATTTGTAACTAAATACCTCAGCGCATTTTGTCCGAAGCTCTACCGATTCAATCGTATGCATCACGATCTTCAATAATACTTCTTAGCTTTGTTCACTGTTCATAACTGGAACTAACTTTGCCTTTTAACTATATGGAATCGATGGAACATGCAACAATGCCGAATCCATTGAAATAATGTGTTGTTTGTGTGAAAGGAAGAAGTCAATATAATGAAATTTATGAATAAATATACATATACATATACACATACACACACACATATATATATATATATATATATATATATATATATGTACATAAATATGTTTACATATATATATGTATATAATTATGAATGTATATATGTATATATATGTATGCATATATATGCATGTATACACACACACACACACACACACACACACACACACACACACACACACATACATATATATATATATATATATATACGTATACGTATGTATGTTTTCACACACACGCATATATGTAACATATATGAATGTTTGTACGTATGTATGTATGTATCTATTTTCTCGCTGACTAAAATTGGAAATTCTGCATATTGTTCTAGAACCTCAGATAGAATTATTGCAGTCAATAGACGGAATGCTGACAGGTGAGATACAATTATAGTCAAATATCTGTCGCCTCTAACTGAATTTCTGAATTTCTTTTTACAGCAACAAATCGTAGTATATGTATGTGACAATAATTTGGTGAACGAGTCTTTAGAATTATCTGTGTAAACATCTACAAGAAATTCTTAGAAATATTGGCAACAATCCAAAAAGACATTTATTTAGTGAGCTAATGATCAAACACTTTGAAAATATCCGCATGATTGATATACTGACAAGTGACCTGTATACAATAAGAATGATTTTCTCAACGTTTCTGGTTCCTCTGTTGTTATTCTTTTATTAATTTCTCCTTTTATTTTTCATTTGTTTTGTTCTAGAAATATATATATATAGCGAACATTTTTCTTTTTTTTTGAAGATATTTCGTGTTATTAATTTTACCTATATTATTGCGACTAGCAATGTATAATAAGACTTAATCTACAAACGGTTTCAATCAGCGAACGCTATCGATTCCCAATTGTATACCATTACACTTCATACGAAAAGAAAAAAGAAAACATCACTGACATTTTAGAAGGGGTTGAATACCACATTGTCACTATAAATTTTCCAGTTCTCAATACACAGAATAGGACACGAGATTGAATGATTTTGCGTGTCTTGGGGAAAGGTGAAAGTCTATGTTTCAAATGTAATCTCCTCATGGTAAAAGAAAATTAGAAGTGAATGCTGAAAGGTTGAACATGTGAGAAAAGGTTTCTGTTTTGCCTTTATTCGTTTGCTTTTTAGCAATAGTTATGTAGGCCATTTGAAATGTGTGAAGCTGAGCTGATGTGATCAATGTCCTTGCAATACGAAGGTGTAAAATAAAACATATTAAAAAAATACATAAAAAATAATAATATTTCAGTAATTGGGAAAAATAAATAGGAACTGGAAGTACATAGTGGGAGTAACTGGGAATAGTGATTCATACAGAACCCAGAAATGTGAACAAAATATTGTTGACGAAAAGCAAAGAGACGAGGTAGTTGGGCGTCCTGAAATTGAAAAGGTCTTTGTGCCGTCACTGGAAAACACTACAGTAGAACGAGCTCCTCCATGGAGCTTAATAAGTCGGCTGATATTTAGGAAACACAGTAGCTTAGAATTTGGAATATCGTTAGTGTAGCATAATGGCACATATATATTCCATTATAAACTCACGTCACTTTAATGAATTAAACATATTTGTAATCACGAGGGAATCTGTAGAGCGGCAGCCTGAATACCTTATGTCTGGTTAGATTTGCGTTCAAATATAGACACAGCCAATTTTGAATTTTGTTCATCTGAGCCGTTAAATTTAGGTGGAAGTAGGTCATTGACGGTACATAATGTGCTGTGTGCTTGTATGTTAGATATCATGTCCTAATTCTTTCGAATTTTGATACAAAACCAGCAGTTGTGGTAGAGATTGTGAGTCGATTAGATCGCCTCCACTGCTGATGTAGGACCTATTCTATCCACTCCGATATTACGGAAGAGAAGGCCGTCTCCATCGGCATTTAAACTTAGAATGTAAACAGCCGGAAAAAATGCCACTTCAGCATTTTGTGTCACGCCTTAACAATTCTGCCACCTTACCACTTGTCCACATCTTGTCATAATTGATATTGATATCAATGTCGTTCTATAAAGATATTAGTGAATATATATATCACATCAGTGTAAAATCTGCTAATGCCGTGTATATCTTTTCATTGCAGTATGTAATATCATTGGTTTCCTGTATTCTCTAAGAAGACAAGGACAATTAGGATTCCAAACCATTACTTAATGCATTTGGTAAGTACAATGATTCATAATTATTTAGACATATTGAACAATATTATTTCAAGTGTAATATAATATCATATTTAGAAAAGTGTTTATATCTAAATCATTCAAAGTGTCAAAGTATTAACGAGACATTATATCTGAGTTGTAAGAAATATGTCGTTGATTTGAATGTAGGCGAGATATTAACTTTCTATTATTGCAAAAGCTCTATTCAAGGCATGTTTGTATATTTAAGAAACTGGCGTCTGAACCATATGGTTGCGGATTCCAGTGAACTGAGCGACACATTAAGCAAGGTTCTACTGTATTCTCTGTTTAATCAATAATTTGTGGATAGTATTTAATACCACAGAAACTTTATGAAATCAATACATACATATATACATACATACATTTATCTATCTATCTATCTATCTATCTATCTATCTATCTATCTATCTATCTAT
>NC_069003.1:29226646-29228239 GCF_001194135.2 Octopus bimaculoides
TATATATGTATGTATGTATGTATGTATGTATGTATGTATGTATAGCTGAAACTTACAGAAAAACAAACGACAAAGACAAGTGTATGAACAACAAACACATATATTAGTTTGACGCTCGGGAGAAAGGAAAAAGCCTTTTTACCTTTCGAGCCTACGCTCTTGCACAGGAAAGAATAAGAGAAAATAAATAGAGAGAGAAAAAAATAAGTTGTATATATGTATATATGAATAGATATACATATCCACATCTACTTGACTGAGTACTATAGCTGCTGCTACTGCTTAGTGTTGCTTACGGAGTAAGGAGGGGGCTAGAAAGGGGAAGGGGAAGTAGAGCGATTACTGACAGATAAGATAGAGGATGAATATTCTCCTGAGGGGGAATAAGTGTGTGTGTCTGTGAGTGTGTGTGTGTGCATGTGTGTCTGTGTCTGTGATGGCGTGTGGGTGTGTTTGTGTGTGTGCTTGTGTCCGTGTGTATGTTTTTGTGTGTTTGTCTTTGTCCGCGTGCGTGTTTGTGTGTTTGTGTGTGTGTGCCTGTGCAGGAGTGTACATGTGTGTATGAGTGCGTGTGTGCGTGTGTCTGTGTGTATGTGTGCATGTGTGCATGTGTGAGTGTGTGTTTGTGTATGTGTGTATGTACTTACCAAAGTTGAACAGCAAACCGTAAAAAAAAAACCGATGAAAGAATTTTATCTTCTTCTAATGTTTTCTATTCCCAGAGTGTACCAAAGAATTTATTTTTTGGATTTTCGATTTAAATGTTCCTAACTATAATTTTACACATGTGATAGTAATATTTATATTGCATTTCATGTAAGTTTTTCTTCGTAAGATGTAATATGAATGATGTTAGAACCGCGTTTATAAATAACAATAATGCTAAAATTAATAGCTAATGGTTTGCCAGAATTATTAAGTAGAACTATAATATGCTGTTCAAGTCATTGTTCGATGATGGAAAAAAAAATCAGACAGAATTCGATTTACAATTGATTTCACTATGCTTAGTTAGCTTGGACGTGTCAAAACGAGGATAAAATGATATTAAGTGTGATAAACTAATGGTCGATTTGATCGACAGCAACGCTTTAGAAACCGTTGCTTGAGGCCATTTTTTTGAAAACGATTTCTTGTAAAATCTCGGCTGTTATTATTGGAATATTAATAACAGAATGCATTAATATAGTATTAATGACAATTCAGTTAGTATTCAACAGAATATTTTATGAAATAGTTTGCGAACACTCTATTATCATAAAAATAATTCATAGAATATTACACGTCACATATGACAAGAAATTATAGAAAAATATAACCACAATTTGGATCGATGATGGATCCATATTCGTAGCGAGGTGCAGGCGTGACTGCATGGGTGAGCCGTTTACTTCCCACCCATGTCGTCTAGGGTTCACTCTCATTGCACCTCACATTCAGCATGTGTCTTCTCATATAGCTGAAGATCAGCCAAAGCCTTTCAAGTAGATTTAGTAAGCGGGAACTAAAATAAGTCCGCCGTGTACATACATAAAGACATACATGCATACACACACAAGTTACCTTAGTGTTAAATATATATATATATATATA
>NC_069003.1:29228249-29234442 GCF_001194135.2 Octopus bimaculoides
ATATTCTTTGTGAAAGACTTACTTTACTACTTCAGAAAAATATATTTATATAAAATATTTTAGTCTGTGTACAGACACGAATACACATCTACATATCCCGTATATTTATGAAATATCATATATTATCGCTTTCCAGATATGCTTATGTATATATATATATATATATACATATATATACATTTCTATCCCTAAAGTGACGAGCTGGTAGAATCGTTAGCACACCGGGCAAAACACTAAACATTGTTTTCTCCGCCATTGCGTAAACAGTCTGAGTCTAGATGCCACCGGAGTCAACTTCGCCTTTCCTCCTTTCGGGCTCTATAAAATATATACGAATTGAGCACTGGGGTCAATGTAATCGACTTACTCTGTCCCCGGAATTTCGTGGCCCTGTGCCAGAAGTTGAAACCAATACATTCCCGACTCTAATTTCTACCATTATCACAATACTAGCCATCCCAATTCTATCACCTTCGTACGTCTTTCATTTCATCGACTTCAGAATATTTTCATCCTAATGTTATCTTTGCTGGTTTATTTTCAGTCTTCATTCCACCCAGCTTAGTAGACATTTTATCCTCATTTTATCTATGCTAATATATTTTAATTATCATGTTATCTATGTTAGTATACATTTTATCCTCTTGTTATCTATGTAAGAACACTTTCCATTCTCATTTCATCGAAGATGATCCTCATGTTAACCAAACTAGTATATTTTGATTCTCATTTCATCTACGTTAGTATATTAATGACCGTTACTTTATTCAAACCAGTGTAATACTGGTCTTCAATTTATTGACTCCCATTATATTACTAATACCGATTTTATGGACGTCATTACATAAACTTAGCTTTATTTCAACAAGCCGAAGAGATAGAATCAAACTTGATTTCTGTGACATGAGATTTGCTACGTAAAACGGTAAAGTAAAATATTACTATGTGTGCTTTCATATTCTTGCAGTGGTTTAAAGAAAAGGCATTGTGCTATTAGTTGTTGTTCTTTAACTCAGCGTGGCAGAAGTGTTAAACCATCGCGCGAAATTTCCACAGACTGTTTACATTCTACGACGTCAGATATGGCAAGTTGTATTAGAACTTGATTTTCCCTTAGTCAACAGCAGTAGCGTATAGAGAAGAGTATTACCGTATATTCAATTGTTAACCTTCACAGATTTCCCTCGAAGGTACTTTTTAGTTGAATATATATATTTAGTGACGTCTGGGAGGCAGAAAAAATCCTTAAATATCCGACACTTCACAGATACTCCCAATATAATTTTAGTATAAATCGAGCAAATATTTTTAGGAGGGGAGGATACCGATTACGTCGACTGGTACATTATTTTATCGACCCAGGAAGAGAGACAAAGTTGACTTCGGTGGTGTGTGAAATCAAAACATGAAGAGGCAAAAGAAATACCGCTAAACATTTTGGTTTGCATGGTAGCAATTCTGACAATGTGTTCCCTTACCGAAATTATGTATCGATGTATTTTAATTATTTGCATGTTGATTGATTGTGTGCTATGCAATGTGTCTTTAATGTTATTAGATTAAAACTACTGATGCTGTTGCTATTGTTGTCAGCTTTGATCGGACAGATCTATGAACTAAGGCATTCTAGTCAATTTAGTCAATATATATCCTTATTTATGAGCACGGAGGGTGTAATCTGTGAAATATTTGCATCTGTTAATTGCACGCTGCGTGGCAATTGGATGGCTCACTTCCGGCCTTCTGTACCCACTGTGGGTAATTTGGGGAATCAGCACACAATTTTGTTAGGAAGGTTTCACAGTAGCAGTGGGCAAGTGTCTTCTTCTATAGCCTCGGGCTGACCAAAGTCTTGTGAGTGGATTTGGTAGACGGAAACTGAAAGAAGCCCGTCGTATATATGGATATATATATGTATATGTGTGTGTATATGTTTGTGTGTCTGTGTTTGTCCCCCCAACATAGCATAACAACCGATGCTCCTGTGTTTACGTCCCCGTAACTTAGCGGTTCGGCAAAAGAGACTGATAGAATAAGTACTAGGCTTCCAAAGAATAAACCTTGGGGTCGATTTACTCGACTAAAAGGCGGTGCTCCAGCATGGCCGCAGTCAAATGACTGAAGCAAGTGAAAGAGTAAATGAGTAGCATTGTAAATTCATATCTCCAGTATCAAGGATAATAATATTAAATAAAAGGTTACATTTTCTATTAGTCAGTGTATAGTCCATATATCAGTTCGTGTCAGCATAGTTAATGCAGTGAATATCGGTAAATTAATTACAAAAATTTATGAGGTGATGAAAGAACGGCTTTGAGACAGTGAGTATTATTATTTTTTCGAAACTATGGAAACATTTTATATGTTGGTGAAAAGGAGACACAACTCTGGCCAAGCTTTGGACTTAATATTCCTCCTCATTTGCAATGTAAATCAATAGTAGGAAATTAAGCGACCAAGTTCGACTCATGATGTCCGATTAGATATTCGACTCACGAATTTCATCTAGAGTTTCGACTCATTATGTTCGTCTCATGGTTCGACTCATGATGTTCGATTAGTTGTTTGACTCCTGAACTGAGAGCCACATGATGCCCTCAAGCAAAGAATATATTTTTATATTGCCCCACTCTACTCAGATGTAATCATTATTAATCTGTTCTTGCTGTCAACCTTTCACTCTCTCCCTTTGTCATAAATCTGCATGTTCTTCTGGAGCAGGAGTGAGGCGACTCGAAAGTAGTCAGCATATATCTCTTCCCGTCTATATGGACACTTCAAAGCTACCAGAAACACTATGCCACATGTTATATGTTAGCAATAAACTCTCACCTGAGGGTGATTTTTATTACATCGCTCTTTATTTAGTACAAATGTTGGTTTCATGGGCTCCAGACAGATGAAAAGTGTAGTGAAATATAAATCATGAATATTTAGTTTATAGAAATATATCTGTACTCTGTATCAGCCTAAAATTGCTAATGTAATTTTTTCATAACTCATTGAAATTTATAATCACTTTCTGTCAAGTCCAATGCATATTTCTCTAAATTTTACGTAAATATTACTTCTAATAACAGTTGAAGCAACGGTTTAGGTATATTAGTTAAAGTCAAAACAAATTTGCTATATCATATGTAATGAAGAGCCAGAATGTCTGCAGGAATTTTGGAGAAATTCCTGAATATATACTAAGTTAAGCTGAAAGTAATGATAAATAAATCTGTTTAATAAATGCGTCAGGTTTTATTTCACTGCAGAAGGTGAAACTTATAAAAGAATCTTCTGTTTAGAAATAAGTTTCAATGCTGACAGTTATAGTTTCAAGTGGATAAATTTAGTGTACGTTATGCATACATCTTGAAAGTTTTAACAATTTAGTTACTTGACAAGAGGGATTGAAATGGCCGCGTAAGTGGCAAAACTTTTATTCAATTATTTGTTTCAATTATTGAATTGTGTCTACTCTGGCGTACCAGCACCATCCCGTGTATTGTTTTTATCGATCACATCGATCACCGATTATACAAGTTATATGAACTCTTTCTATGTATTGAATCGCTAAAGTTTTCTCTTTGTTACAACGCTAGTAAGTATTTATAAACAGCATCCAATGCCTTTACTGGATGCATGTGCATATGCATGTGAGAGAGTGTAACTTCTATAATAAAGGATCGTCTGAATTATGTGTGTGTGTGTGTGTGTGTGTTATGACTCCCACGACCCGTTGAAGTTCAGTACATGTTTACGTACGTCCCTATAACTTAGTAGTTTCGCAAAAGCATACCATAGAAGTATCAAGTTAAAAATAAATATTCTTTCGACTTGTTCGATAAAAATCCCTTCAAGGTGGTGTCGCAGCACGACTGCACTTCAATAACAGTAAAAAGTAAAAGATAAACGAATTAGTAGCATCGAGGAAGATCGAGGGGTCAAAGACCAAAATGAAATCTTCCCAGTTTTGACATTACATGTTATATGTATGACTTTTCTACTGCTAAATCTGCAAGAAAATTGTGTTTTCCTAAAACAAAACAAAAACAGAAAACATCAAACATGTGAGAAAATGAGAATAGTGATAGATTCAATCTACAATTTCAACTTTTAGTTTCATTAACATTGACAGTGTTTCTTTAAACTGATTTCTGTTTTGATATACAAGCTGACAATTGTTCCGTTGATGTGAAAATAAAGAAAAACAAAGTCAAAGCATAGAATAGTATAAATATAGAAATATATACATATAAATACATAACTTTATGTATGTATGTATGTATGTATTATATATATATATATATATATATATACATGTATATATGCGTATGTTTACAGATGTGTGTGTCCGTAAGAGAGAGAGAGAGAGAGAGAGAGAATGAGGAATGAGAGAGAGAAACATTTTCTGAGAGCTTCAAGGAACAATGAAGGAACAATTATAATTAGAAAATTATATTTGGCTCCGTTGTTTTGGTAGTATTAGTAAGATTTAAACTAAGATACTAACGAAATTTTGCATTGCAGGTTATTGAATCTCGCAACCCACTCTTTTATTCCCAATAATAAAAACGATGACGTTGTCTTATTTTTGTGACAATGATAGTGCAGTCTGTCAATTTCTGCTGGTTTCTACAATATACATAGTTTCTTGATATTATGACGTAAAGCACAAGTGACGTCTGTTCCGATTATTTATTTTACCATCAATAACTGCGAAGGAAGATCACAGATCACAGTGGCAAGTTTTCCTCAATATCGTTTTACTATAGAATGATTGCCATATAATACGAATTTATTACGTTCATACAGTTCATAGGTTTACAAAGGAAAGAAAAGATAATTGATTATATAGTAGTGGTTTTCTAATATTTTCTTAGACGACTCTAGAGCAATAGATAGATTTATATAAGCGATCTAGAGAACGGGAATACATAGCAACCCTCGGTGGAATTACGAGTATAGCAGTTAGAATGACGAAACTAAATAATCTTAGTTTTGTAGGCAAACACATAACTTCTGACATTCAAGTAACATAAAAAGTACTACTAATATAAATCTATGGATGTCCTATGGTAGAATGTTATATTCAATTTTCCTATATATTTTTTACCTAAGGGAATGGATAAAATAACGAACTTAAGGTAAACAGAAATGAACTCAAAATGGTCATGATCATAACAACACTCCGTAAATATTGATTTACGGATTGTATTGATTATATTCATATATTGATATTATATTTCCTTCATGTGAATATTTGTTTCTCCGATTGAATCAACCGTTTGATATACTTATTCGAACTCTTCTCTGAAGCATAATATCATAGATAATATACACATATAAATATATCGATTATATTGATTAGATCGATTCATCACCTTGCTAATTACAATAATGAAGTTTTCACACGCTGACACAGACACAGACATAACAAAAATGACATATTGTTAATTACATCGATCTAATCGATTGATTATATAGGTGTCGGTGAGTGAGAACCTACATAGCGCACATATCTATTGGAAATGGTACCCATATCTACAGCATATTATAGCTTATTTCCCTGAAAAGACAGCCGCATTCGATATTATAGCTCCAGATAAGGACAGCTAGTGGCAGTCATAGCCATTACATATTTTACCATAGTTTTACTCGCACAGAGGTTCACCGGGCCTGAAAGTAACAAAATCAACAATAATATTTGGCAATTATTTTAATCACCATGAAATAATAAATGTTAAGATCGATATTGGCGAGTTGGGAAAGCAGGAATTGAGAAAACAAAATGTGATTAAAACCGGAGAAGTATTCTGTTTGGTATTTTATCGATTGTAACCGAGAAAATTTCGGGTAAACACAATCAGTCTGATAAGTAATAACTTATAGATATGTTAATACAGCGAAAGCAGATAATAATAATAGATAAATCTTCCTTGTGAGGAAAAAGTGTAACTGGTAATGTTACATCTAATGTACAAGTCACAATATCCAGGGCATATTATATGTTAATACAACCTTAGATTTTTTTATAGGAGAAATTGCTCTTAGTGATGTTAGTGAAATCTTATTACTGACAGTATTTTGTAATGTTACTGTGATCACACATTAGTAAATTCCTATTTACATCTATCTATCTATCTATCTATCTATCTATCTATCTATCTATCTATCTATCTATCTATCTATCTATCTATCTATC
>NC_069003.1:29234595-29242092 GCF_001194135.2 Octopus bimaculoides
TATATATACTTATAGGCAAGTTCAAAGTTCTGCGCATTTTGTATCAAATCCAGAACTTACAAGTCATACTTCTTAACATCATACGCAAATGCCTGCCTTACTTCGCGCACTCATGACTCGCTATTTTCTCGTTCCCTTAACACCCACAAACACCCCAGGAACCGTTACATACATATTATTCTACGTGTAAGTTTTGGTTTTCTAGATTATTTTTTCTCTGTCCCACTTTCTTCGTACGACAGCATGCGCTCGGCGCATCTGTCAAGCGCATGTAAGTATACCATTCCTTCAAACGAAGCAAATATAAAATATTCTACTTAAATACTCTCTCGAAGTGTTTCAGAAAATAAATTTGTCTCGAACATTCAGAGTCAAATACATTAATCTCTGAGATGTTCAGCTAATATTTACTGCCATTTGTTAAAGTATTGTAGCGACAGTTTTATTAGAATATGCTTGTAATAGTCTTTGAAGCCGTATTAATTGTACTTATTTTCCAATTAAAATTAAATAGCAGTCATAAAATGTCGATGTCGAAAAGTTTGAATGTTTTAATAACAATATCAAAGTCTTTGTTCTGACAAAAGTTATTGTTTTTTACCTCATGTTTAAAACGCAATAAACGCACGCTGAGAGCAATTAAAAGATGTGAAGATGAAAGACCTACAGAGTTTAGCTTTTAGCAGCAGATGAGTATAAATTAATTAATTGTAGGTGGTGGACAATAAAATTAAACAATTATAGCCAATATTACAAAACAAGAAACCGGTCATACAAGGTACTCAGGTTAAATCAAATACTATGGTCTCTTAATTAAATTTCAGATTCTGATCTAAAGTGTGACATAAGTGATGCACACCATATTATTACAAATATAGACTAGGATATTAAGCATCTAATTAAAGAATATTAGCAACGCAAAGAGCATTTTAATGAGACAAATGAAAAAACAGTTTATTAACAAGTTTTCCTTACATAAACATGTCAACAAATGTAGAATGAAGGATAAACTGAATTATTGCGGCACTGTATATATAATGGTCCCCGGAGGATGAAATTCAAATTCTTTCTAATTTTTGGCTCCGGACCAGCTATTTTGAGGGGAGGGGAAGCTGATAACTTTCATTTCACTGCTGAACTGGTGGATCAAGTGATGGATGGATCGTTTCAAAATCTCAAACTGTTTTGGTGCCAGTGAGAAGACACATAGTCACTGAAAAGTAGCGGTTGTCATCAGAGAAAGATTAAGAGATATTCAAATCAAAATAGATAGATTTCAAGGGGACATTCTCTCTCCCGTCTTGTTTGCAATCGCACTGATCCGATCCTTGGTTACACTACAGAAACGTAAGAAAAGATACCCAATGGGAAAGAAAAAGAAAAAAAATGAACTATGTAATTATGGAGAGATTTAAATATTTTATGGCAAATGCAAAGAAGAACTAGACTCCTTATTGAAAACAGTGAGAATATTTGGTACTAATATCAGCGCGCTTTAGGACTTGGAAAATAGGCTATGATAGAGATGAACGGAGAACGGAGAAACGTATATAAACTTGCTGGAATATATCTACTTAATGATGAGATTATAAAATCATAATATAGCGCAAACACTCGGGAGCACAGGAAAGTAACAAAATGAAACATTATAAAGAATATTTTTGCAGAAAGTAAACTCTTAAATACAAATTGAATGCGGGGAAAACATAAAATTATTCAACTTGAGCAGTTTTCCTTCATTTCATATTTTTTGAATTTGCGTTTATACTAGAAATGTGTGTTTCTATTACGCTTAATGCATACGTATTCTCCTCACTGGGCAGTACATTTCATGAGATTTCCCCGCTTCTTCCCCAACATTTTGAATTTTATAAGGCATCTCAATACCGTTAGGTAACATCATTCATTTGGAAAATATTATCTGGAACTCATAAAATATGTTTACGATATTGGATATTAGAGAACCATGTTGAGTGTGAAATATATTTCTTATAGCATACTTACCTTCTTTGCGTAATTTCATCAATGAATACACTTACATTCATCAAATATATAGATTCCAACTTTTCGCACAACGCCAACAAGTTCAGGATGTGAGGATATCGATTACATCAATCCCAGTGCTTAACTGGTACTCATCTTATCAAGCCGGAAGCGATGAAGGCCAAAGTCCACGTCTGTCATATATATATATATATATATATATATATATATATATATATATATATATATATATATATATATATATATATATATATATATATGACAGCTTCTTTCAATTTCCGTGTACCAATTCTATTCCCGGGTCTTTGAAACTATAGTGAAAAACACATGGCCCTTAGTTCCATACAGTTAGACTGAACTCGGTACGATGCAGTCGGGAAGCAAAACGCTGAGAAATTACCAGTTCACCATCGAACGCACTGAATAAGATTACAGGGACAGAAAAAAATTCATTATGAGAAAGAAGTGTCGTTGAATGTTATCACTGAGATGCTTGCAAAAATGCAAACTAATACACAATTTGCTTCTTAATATTTATGGAACTATACATTGAAAGACGTCCATAACTTTAACCACATGTGGGGTATAAGAATATCAGAAGACAGAAAGACATGAAAGTCAATTATTGGACAGATCAAGGCTGCTTTCGATGAGATCAAACATTTATTGCCAAATAAAAGGTTATGAATAAGTATAATGAAATGTCAATACATTTATATATAGCTGTGTGATCTGAAATACTTAGAAGTACGAGCAAAAGCTTATCAGTGCCTTGCAGACAGAGTTCGTTTCATGAATGATGGAGATATATACGGATAGAACAGCATTTGCTGAAGTCTTTAGATAAGCAGAAAAAATCGCTGTCTTCTCAACACAGAGATGAAACGGACTATATTCACTGGACATCAAATGAGTGCTGATCAGTTAATGTCTGTTGAAAAAGTGAAAGAGAGACGACCACGATCAAATCAGAGAGAGAGAAGTTATTCGTTGGCTTCACAAGCTAGTTTTAACGAATGCTGTTGTGATCCGTGACCGCTGACACCTGTAGGCATGTTGTGTAACGAAGAGTTTATTCTATAAACTATATTACCTACATACTATCTCCTTCATGTCCACAAAATATATTCTAAAAACTATATTGACTATTTACAATATAATATGGAGCACTGTTGCTAATTCTGGTGTTTGAAACATCTACTTCTGTAAGAGGGAGGCCAAATAGACACAGCAACATCCAGTTGTTAATATGGAGCTGCTACGGAAATTTCTGGATCTCAAAATCACACACGCATTCGAATGTGTGATTTCAACAGGATGGGGTTACCCCTCACATAATGAGCTAAATGAAATTTTCTTAGAGAATAGATTCTAGGGCACTTGATCTTAAGTGGTAATAATAAATGACCTGCACTCTGGATCGAATTTGCTTGATCTCGCTCCTTGTGATTTTGTTCTTGGAACCAGCAATTTCAGGTCTACAAACATCGACTGACAACTGTTGATGAATTGCAGTCTGCTATACGTCAATCAAGCGGATACATAGTGTCGGAAATGACACGCAGATGATAGAAAACTCAAGAAATCAATTTCAGCAGTTTATCAGGATTAGAGGCCGCCATTTAAACGATGTCATTTTAAAAAACAAATGAAATAAACTGTATCAGTTTAGCTTAACCTTATTGTAATGTCGTTTTTTCTTAATAACATTTACCTTAATCTTTTTGTCAGCTCGTCAAATTGGAACCTTTTTATAATTGAACGGTATGTGTAAATATGTAATTTCATGGTGGGTTGGGTGTTGCTTCAAGCAGATCGAGTTATCATGTAAATACTTCCTCGTGTTATGGTTTGTGTTCCGGCACTTGATGCACTTCGGATTTTGCGGAAACAGCTGCTTGGAATTTACCATGAAGCGGATCGATACAATTTTGGTATTTCCAGCTTGGTCATCCGGTATTTCCCAAAACATGATTCTTGAATGGAGATTATTGATTTTTTTTTCATTGAATCCTTGACTGGAAAATATCGATTTTCTTTCTCTGCACTAAATGACGGAGCCATCGTGACTGTACTTCGATTAAAATTTCAGATTATCAGCTTGGAATTATGAAATTCCTCTATTAGTACTGTATCATTTAATGTTACGTAGACTGCTACAATATTGATTTCAAATTCTGACGTAAGACCAGCAATTTCGGGGAAGGGCTATGCGACTTACGTCGACACCAGTATTCAACTGGTACTTATTTTATCGATCCTGAAATGATGAAAGGTAAAGTCGACCTCAGCGGAATTACTCAGAGCGTGAAGACAGATGAATTACCATCAAGCATCTCAACCGGCGCGATAGGAATTCTGTCAGATTGCGACTTAAATTTTGTAAGTATTCATATTTAACGTAACCACCAAGATAAAATTTTATTTTCGGTGTTGAGTGATCTAGTAGACCAACCTGTGTTTTATCTCTCATTCTTATTTTGGACCTTAAAAGAGCCAAATATAAAGAAAATTTCGGTGAGTTAAGTACCCGAATTGTAATAAAAAGCAATAAATTGTACGAGGGGATAGATTCTTTAAAAACCTGACTTTTGAATTAAAGTATACGTGGATGAGCATTCCACAAACACGTGTACCCCTCACATATTTATCTACCAGAATCAGCAGAGCAGAGTACACGTGACACATATGTATCATTCGAATTCTAAATAGAGTTCATCGGATCAGTTTGTAAACAGTTTCGATCCATGAAGTTTCACTAAAAACGTATTAACCAACACGAAACCATTACCAATGAATCTGTTTTTGTACGATCCAGAACATTTGGCTATGCTTTTCGGTCCGAATAATGTTTCATGGTCCGAATAATGTTTCATACCAAAAATCTGTATTGATATGGATGGAAATTTTTTGTGCCACGGTTTCAGCGATAAAAAGAGGAAAGTATCGAAGAAATTGGAACGTTACTACTCCAAAACATATTCAAAGAGTCTTTGAGACAGTCTGTTTTGCAATCTTCGGGCCGTTCATATGGTAAATATGCTTTTCCTTGTGATTGTCTGATCGAACTGGCATTCAATTAATTAGCGATATGGCTTGTCTTATTAATAGCATTTTATCAACAAGCTGTGCAATGCGGTGCAACAAGGGACGCCGGTGTTACGATATAAAGTTCTTAACCACTAAGTCATAATATGTGAGACATAAACTTTAATAACTATGATATAAAACATAGGCACAGTATCAAATATTTTAGAGAGAAAAGGTTCTCACATATTCGATCCATATCAATATTGATATGTATTTTATCGATCTTGTAAAGATGTAAAGCAACGATTAAATCTGCAGGGTTTTATTGTAATAGATTGTAATAATACTGTCGATATTATTATCTCCAATCCTGTATCTCATGGCGGCAGGTTATCCGGTTTCCATGTCATATAGCTGACCGAAATCAAGGCAGTTCCCAACTGAGCGGGGCGGTTCTCCATCATATGGTTTGCTGTTTACAACTAGGTGGAGTGGAGCAACCTGAAGTGCAACGTTTTACTGAAGAACACAACGTACCACCCGGTTCAGCAATTTAACCAGTAATCTTCCGACTTTTCTTATTTGTCCACTGTAAGGCTATTTTTTGCTTCATGTTTATAAATATTATATGATAGTTATTCTTTGTGTCTACATGGGGAAGGTTCATAATGTTGTTTTTGAGGATATCTAGTACTGGTGTATATTCAGTGATGGAGACTGATTGATTCTCTAATTCTAAGTTTGCATTATTGGGTTCATTTCGTACAGTTGCTGAGAGTATCTTATATAAGGTTAGCGTACTATTGATTTTAATGAGTGTTTGTTATTGTCTACTTGTTACATGCCTTCCCGGTAACATAGTTACCAGACCAAAACTTTTTGCGAAGGAGAGATAGTCGATTAAACTGATCTGATATTTTACTGGAATTTTATAGCGTGGGCCACAAAGTAATGAATGGCAAATTTGGATTTAGTGAGGAATTGAACTAAAGACATAACAGAGCTCTATTTAATTTCGCGAAATTATGTACGAAACACTAATGTCTGCGCTAGTCCGCTACCCATTAAAAGTAGTACTAAATTCTTTCATAGGTAGAAAGCATCAAATTTTAGAGAAAGATAACGTCAGTTTGATAGATAAACGTATTTGACTGGTAGTTTAATTTGCTTCTTATAGAAAACTGAAAAATAATTAGGCCTATTGGCATGATTTGAACTCGGAAGTTTAAGAGGAAAAACTAGATACAACGTGGCATACCAATAATACTGACAGTAACTGTAATAACACTAGATAAAGTAAAGTGGGAAGTACCAAATGCCAATGCCGAGCGCAAGATATAATTAATTAATTTAAATTAGGCTCTTAATTAGAGAACAAAAACCAAAACCTAGCGGCAGTTGTTAGAAACTCTCAAAGAGGAAACAATTACAATAAATTAATTGACTTCTCAAAGTTAGATTACATGCTACATGCTCAGGGGAAGGAAAGTCTGGAATTCCTTTCACCTACTAGATGAAAACGCAATTGCATTTGCATCCTGCTTGCAAAGGAAGTTGAGACGTCACTTTCGTTAAGCACTCACACAAATTAAGGGAGATGAATTCTTAATTTCATGATATTATCTCCTCAGTTCTTTGAGAGATTTATCATCAGTGATATTCGTTGTTTCTTCTTTCCAACTAAAAAAGAAATCTTTTTGTAATTCTATGACTTCAAAGGCTTGTTTTTTGCGTGGAATACCGTACATCAAAGTCTTAAGCTAATTATCAAAATTCCTGACATTGGGTCACTTTCAGTTATTTCACATAGTTCATTGTGTTTTTATTATGCACTGTTTACGTGTTAAAAGTTTGTAGCTTCGTAACCAAGGGGTTTCGTCTGAGGCCCAATCTGCCGTATCTTCAGAATCTGGGCGCTTATTTGTCCCTTCACCGCCACCTGATTGCCGGCGCTGTTTTCTTTGCATCCCGTCCATCAACAGTGTACGTGGCTTAGAAAAATGTACCGGGGTCGAATCATCCAACTAAAATCTCTTCAAGGTAGTACCCCAGCATAACCGCAGTAGTTCGGTAAAAACTTATCACGTGATTTCGAAATTTGATCAATATAATCTTGTTTCTCACCAGATATTTCCACAATTACTCCGAGTTAAGGAGAAAACTTGACATTTATTAGTTCATGAGAAAAAAAAATGTGGAAAAGTGAGCGCTATAATTGAAAACGGATAAAGTGTATAGTAAAATAAAATCAGATATTATATCAATATATTAATATATTAAGTTATATTGAATATATTGTGTGTGTGTGTATATATATATATATATATATAGAGAGAGAGAGAGAGAGGGGGGAGAGGGAGAGAGAGAGGGGGAGAGGAAGAGAGAGATAGAGATCTATTTAAAAATATATTATATACATATACATATATGTGTGTGTGTATGTATATATGTGCATAAACGTAT
>NC_069003.1:29242210-29242956 GCF_001194135.2 Octopus bimaculoides
ATATATATATATATATATATACATATACATATACATATACATATACATATATATATACATATACATATACACACATATTTATGAATGTGTGACATTGTGCAAATATATAAGAGTGAGTGTGTGTATATGTATATGACCATAAATGAAAAATGCATTAAATGCTACCAAAAGTACACGTAGGATAGACGCAACAAATCTATAAAAACTTATACATACATAATATTTGTATTCTCTCGTGACCATCCAAAGCTCTCATTAGCAATATATCCTGTCTCCAAAGATATCATATAAAAGATACAACACTATATATTGTCCATTGGATATATTCCATAGCACACCCATTTTGTTTGTAAGTCGCGTCGGTGATGTATGTTTAAACTTCTCAGATTAGATATTCCGCAAATATACCAGGTCGTATCAAATGATGGTAGATATATTTGTATATGAAGTTGTATTATATCAATGACTATATATACGTCTTCAAAGCATGCAATGGTTTGATGTTTACAAGCCAGAAGAGATATTGTTTTCATATTGACATATGTCAGTACTGCCATAGTTTGTTTTATTTCTCGCAGAACTGTCATCGAAGATAATAGCAACGTATATGTTTCATGTAGTAACATTAAAACAAATCATACTTCGTGTTCACTATTCTCACTCGTCCCTCATTTTCTCTTTCTCTCTTCTCTCCTAATTTTAGCATTTTATATTTGTATATATATACATATATATATATATATATA
>NC_069003.1:29243024-29246914 GCF_001194135.2 Octopus bimaculoides
TGTGTGTGTGTGTGTGTGTGTATGAGTATATATATATATACATATTTATATACATAATGTATATGTGTGTGTGTGTGTGGAGGCGCAATGCCCCAGTGGTTAGGGCAGTGGGCTGGCGATGATGGGATTAGGGTTTCGATTCCCAGACCGGGCGTTGTGAGCGTTTATTGAGCGAAAACATCTAAAGCTCCATGTGGCTCCGGAAGGATTGGTGGGGGGGGGGCTAACCCTGAAGTACTCTTTCAGCACAACTTTCTCTCACAACTTTCCTGATTCTGCACCATGTCACAGAAGCAGAAGAACCCAGTTATGGCTGTCAGATAATTTCTGTGACCACATCCCCTTACATCTGTCCACCTTACTTACCAGACTGCAAACCCTTTGATTATTATGTGGGGCGCAGTTGAGCGAGAGACAAACAAAACTCCTTGTAACCCCATAGGTGAACTGAAGTCAAAGGTACGTATGTAATTTAGTGATATACACATAAAACGGCTCAATAGATGCACATACGAACCGCTTTTCTGCGATTACGAGTTTGGCATAGGATTAGATAACTGTGTAAAACAAAATATAGTCAGTGTACGGTAAGTGCAGAACTCTTTTCACAAATAAACGTGGGTAAGAGAAACAAACGTTTAAACAACAGAAGAACATTCTTTCACGGAACGATTCCAGCTGTACTCACAGTCTGACACCAATAATTACTTTCACAATACAAACCAAAGTTTCGACACGTATTGCGACAAGCCCTGATGCAATGACTTAAACTTTTCAGTAGAAGCTAAAAAAAAAAACTAAAATCAATAATAAATAAATAAATAAACGAAATAAATTTGGTTAACGTTCAATGACAAAATATGACCAAATGTTCTTCAAAACTTTTCTGTTCGTGCTCCATCATGATATAATTTGCTCGTAATTAATTATAATTAATAATATCAAAAGCATTAGAATTAAACTGAATGGTTTATTGCTACTAATAAAACATCAAATCTAAAGATATTGAAATCGAAATTCAATAAAATATTTCATTATTTAATCAATGTGATCTTTGTTTAATTTTCTAGACATTGAATATTTTAATTATTCTATTTTGTCTTTAATTAACATTATCTTCCTATTAATTAAATTACCTTGTACTAACAACCAAAAAGAATAGATAACTGACCGTGTGGAGTGGAAAGGCTAACGATTCGCACAGTCTTCTTCAAGGACAAGTTGAGATATGTAGTAATGCAGTCTGATGTAATTCACATGGATGCTTCATTATATATATATATATATATATATTATGCCATCCCATATATAATGCGGTTTCTTCAGTTGCCTGAACTAAAAGTCAGAAGTGGACGAGATAAACTATTTGCATGAACTTCTTTGTGTTGCTTAAATAAATTGAATATTTTCATTACTAATTAGAAGTAACTCTGCCGGTGAAGGGGTTTCATGTACTAATGTGACAGTAGTGGTACCTATGATATCGAGAATATTCGCCTGGATTTCTTTCGCCAGAATCAGTATGGATAAAGAAGTGCATTGTTCGGTAGCGGTCATTTGGCAACTGCTGTCATTGCGGTCGCGGGCACTCTGTAGGATGTGGTTATGAGTTTTTCGCTAGAATGTTGTTTTGGTTCCGAACTTCTGGAAACAAACCGGATCAGTGGTTTCGACAGTGCTAATGTAGTTGTAGAGAGGATAAATAGCGATGTGATTTTGCTATAATAATTATAGTTGATACTGTTGATTGAATAATAAAATATTTTATTGAACTCTTGATTTCAAGATCTTCAGATTTGATATCTTATCAAAGTTAACAGTCTATTAAATTTAATTCTAATCATATTCATGTTATTAATTACAATTAATTCCGAACAAATTATAAAATATCAGGATTTGTGATGTACCATCATACAGCAAAATAGTACTGTGGTAAAAGATAGAGATATGATACATGTTTATATGTCTAGTTCAGGGGTGGTGGACAGGGTAAGAGTTATACTGTAAGCATGCAAACTAATGTAGGGTATAGCAGCAGCTTTTGGGATTACAGTTTTCCATCTGATATGGACATTGAGTATTTATTCATGTTCCTGAAATAAGAGATTTGAATAGTATTGTCGGAGAGATAAGAGTGATTGCAGGTTAGGAGTGACACCATGGATCCTCTTTTACATACATTGAGTGGGATTGCGGTGGTAGCAGATATAGTGTGGGATTGAGGTGGCGAAGTTTTATACATAGTGATACGTTTAGTAGTAAGATTGCTGTAGCATCAGTAGACGCTGAAGACGACCGGGGAAGCGGAGACGATGGTGTTGATGGTCAAACAGTTTCTGTTTGGTTGTTGTGGAAGTGGTCGGGTTGAGAAATGAAGAGATTGTGCTGTAACAAAAGTGAAGTGATTTGCTTCTATTTATTGATTAATTAATTTGTTTAATTATTTATTTATTTTCCTCCTTGTTTATAATCATTTTGAAAGTTGTGTCCAAATTTTTTCCTTTTTTTTTGTGTTGAATTGGACGAAAGGAATTCGATGATTGGGAGTAACTGAATTATGTTAAATGTCTCCAAACCACTTGAAAGCGTTTCAAGTCGTCACCAAATTACTTTCAAAACTTGTAGTTTTGATGCAGTTTTGCTTACTCTTGTTGAAGATCTCATTTATTTTTCTCTAATAAATTAAGAAAGAATTTAATAATAAAGAATTTTCAAGCGTTTCAATTTTATCTAATTTCAACAAATCGGAAACCTGTAGTCTGCTGAATATTTTAAAAATACTTCTAGTAGCTAGAAGAAATTTTACAAGATAAGTGTTATTGCTTAATTGCTCCTTTGTAAACGAATGAAGACAAAAGCATATGTTCGTGGGTCAACAGCAAATATGTGGATTTCAGTTTATTATTTGTATGAGAATAGTCGGGAACATTTTCCTGACATTTGCTCAAGGAAGCTGAGGAAAATTGTCTAAAGGTGTCTTTTACCTTTTACTCGCTTCTGTCATTAGACAGCAGCCGTGGTGGGGGCAGCGACTTGAAGAACTTTCAGCTGAATGTACCGACCCCAGTACTTACTTTTTATAAACCCGCTACTTATTCTATTAGTTCTTTCGCCGAACCGCTAAGTTACGGGCACGTAAACACAGCAGTACCGGTAGTCAAGCGGTGGTATGGGACAAACACACACACACACACATTCAGTTTCTGTCTACCAAATCCACCCACAAAGCTTGGTCGGTCCGAGGCTATAGTAAAAGCTCGAGGCTATAGTAGACTGAGCCCGGAACCATGTAGTTGAGATGCAAACATCTTACCACTCAGCTACGCCTGCACCTATGTGTATGAAAATATAAAATGGACGTTTACATTTCAATATGGGATTTTTATGTAGTTGAGGTATAATATGCGTGCAGAACTTATTCGACTTCCCCGTGTTTGAAAAAGGGGGCATACTTCAAAAGTTATTCAGAGAACCGAATCCCAGCGGATCATTGTATTTTCTGATACTGACATGGAAATAGCAGACATTCTTGTTTTATTACTAGATATCAGGATAAATTGTCATTCAAATTGTTACTATTTCTGCCTCGCTAAATGACTTTTTTTTTCTTTTTATCTCACTTCAGATCAAAGAAAACATTGCGCAAAATATACGAATAACTTTAAATCAATTGGGATACGTAGTTATAGAAGTATATAATAACATCAAACGAGGAAAAATAATCTTGGATATTCTCGTAACTTTGCTTTTCTACTTTATTTTGCTTTTCTTGTTGAAGAGTGTTACAAAAATTCATTGACGTCATTTATGTTATTCCGTATAATACATACATACACACACACACGCACATATATCTATATATATATATATATATATATATATATATATAT
>NC_069003.1:29246924-29254513 GCF_001194135.2 Octopus bimaculoides
ATATATATATATATATATATATATATATATATTTGGAAATACATTTTGATAATACTATTACTACACTAAATAATTTGTTTCAAATTTTGACTCATGGCCAGCAATTTTGGGGAGGACGTAACAAGATTACATCAACCCCAGTGTTCAACTACTACTTATTTCATCAGACTCGAAAGAATAAAAGGCGAAGTCCTAGACAAAATATTCTTTTCTACTTTAGGCACAAGGCGCGAAATTTTGGGGGAAGGGACCAGTCGATTAGATCGTCCCCAGTACGCAATTGGTACTTAATATATCGACCCCGAAAGGATGAAAGGCAAAGTCGACCTCGTAGAAATTTGAACTCAGAATGTAAAGATAGACGAAATACCGCTAAGCACTTTGACCGGCGCGCTAACGTTTCTGCCAGCTCGCCGCCTTATATTAAACAAAATATTAAACAATCAAAGTACTATATATCCACTAATAACCTCGAATCCACCAAATCTTTGTGAATTATATTTGACTGATGTTGACAGTTGGAATGCCTTCACAGTGTAGCTCGTTTAATCCTGCCTTTGACAGAGATTATCTCTATCTAACCTTTTGTAATTATTCGGATGAAGTTCTTGAAAGAAGTTGACTGCCTCTCTTCCTCCCAACCTTTCATCAAGGAGGGCCTAATAATGTGACAAGCGTTGCCTATATTAATAATAAATAAACATACAAACAAATGAATAAATAAATATGATTTCAACCTTATAAAATCTACTGCTTAGCACGTAAATGCAACAGTAATAATAAAAATAAAAAGAGACTTTTGCAAATAATTGTGATATATGAGTACCATTTGGGCAGAACAACGTGGCAAAAATCGATGAAAAGTCTATAAAGTAAAACACTAATTGGTGAAAATAAACTCACTGACATGAAAATTCAGTTACACAAATTTAATTTACACAAACGAAAGATGTGTAAAAATGGATTAACATGTTCTCCAAAAGATTACTTTCTGATTCTATCTCCTCACTAACGAATCGATTATGCAGACAGTGCATTATATTCTGTTAAATATACATGTGTGTGTATGTATGCTTGTATAGGTGCGTGTTGTGTGTGTGTGTGTGTGTGCGTGTGTGTGTTTGTGTGTGTCTATACAGTAATGCCTCGATATACGAGTTAAATTTTGCCCGAATACCACTCGTAAAGCGAGAACTCGTAAAACAGAGGTTATTGTCCCATAGTAGCAATGTTTTAAATTGTAATTCGTTCCCAGAAAAGTATTTTACCTATAAAATTTAGAATATTCGTAAATAAATGACAATAAAACAACAGTAGAATGTAAAGAATATCTTATGTAAAGTAAAAAGAACGTCTAGTTCATTTCTAATAAAAAAAATATTATTATGATCAATTTCTTAATCACTCTCAGTCGCACTAGAGTCGCGCACACCACTTCTAGATGCGATCGCTGATTCACAAGCACCCGTAGACGGACTTGTAGATGTCAATTTATAAAACAAGTCAAGTGTTGTTTGCTTAGAAGAAGCTTTCTTTCGCTCTCTAAAAATTTCTCGGTAACACACAGAAGCACTGGTTATGGGAATAGTAAATTTGGATTTTGTGCTTGAAAGACACAACTCGCAAAACCGTTGTCTCGTAAAGCAGGTTCTCATAAAACGAGGCATTACTTTATTTCTTTCTATCTATCTATCTATCTATCTATTTCTCTCTCTCTCTCTCTCTCTCTCTCTCTCTCTTCATATATGTATATATATATATATATCTGCCTTTCTCTCTTTCTCTCTCCCCCCTCTCTCTCTCTCTCTCTCTCTCTCTCTCTCTCTATATATATATATATATATATATATATATAAATGTATGTGTCAACGTGTATGTATATGTGTTTACATACTGTATTGGAGTAATCTGGTTCATATTGTATTCGGAATAATATCGGTCCAGCATTTCCGGAAGTCACTCTAGATTAGTCTCGCAGCATGGCTAATTTGTGACCCCTGTGCAACCGTTAACTATGCGTCTCAACGACCGCCACACATAATTTTATAAGAAGAATAGATTTAATATATATATTGTGGACATTACTTGAAATATGCATTACTCTCGGTTTCATTAATAACTAGATCCAACATAGGGAATTTGATTATTTATACGTCTATTGTCTATGATAGCGTTACCACTTAATTTATCATTTATACATTGTCCTCGCCGTTATCAATACTAACACCATCGTGATCATCACCGGTAGCATCATTGTCGTCGTCGACGTCAATATGATAAACCTCAAAAACATTATCCCCACCACCACCCCCACCATCATCATCATCATCACTGTCATCATGCTCATCATTATCACCGTCGACGTTCTCGTCGCCGTCCTCATCAGCAGGAGCAGCTGTACCTTCGACATCAGGATTTTTATTTTCTAGAGAAATGGTATTTCTAAGACAATATCTATAATTTTAGTGTCAATTCAGTTTATTTTACTAAGGGCCGGGGTTAGTTTATCATTTCGCGTTTAAAAACACGAAAAGAAATTCCACAATACGCAAATGAACAGTGAAGTTAAATAAAAGATCTCAATAATCCCCTTCAGTTAGAATGATTCACACACACCTTTGTTGGAATTAACTTAGAAAGCCTAGATTGGCTTTTGAATTATATAAGCAATATTTTTCGTAGGATTTGTGCAGGTCCCATGAGTACTATATATTGAATTTCTTCTATCTATGAATGTCTTGGAATATAAGATAAGTAAGAGCCAGCCCATTTTGCTATCATTCTAAGAGCACTTATGACAATAGGTATTGTTCTAATATTCATTTTCTACAATTTTCCGGCGATTCAACTTTGCCTTTCATCCTTTCGATGCCGACAAAAGAGTACCAGTCAAGTACTGGGGGTTGGTGTTGCCGTTGCTATTGTCGTTGTTAGCACTGAAGTTGATAGCATCGATGACTACTGTCAGCCGCCTTTCCCAAAATTTCAGGGTTTGTACCTATAGTAGAAAGCACGAACATAACTGGTTTTATTTACTTTCTGATTCAATATGCTGAAGTAAACGGAACGTAACTAAATTAGTTCATTAAATTAATCATTATCACAAGTGATTTGTTTATGTTCAAATTATATCAAATAGAAATAATTACATTGAACTGTTCCTTGTAATACTGCAACTTTTTGTTTCATGTCATCTCTGTAGCCATGCACATAGCTTAAATTTGTTATTAACTGAAATAGTTTCGTTATTTTGCGTTAGGTTATTATTAGAGTCGACTAATATTAATTTAATTATTTTCCCTCTTTATATGTATCATGAACGCCATAGACACGTAGATAACCATACAAACAAACGCGTGTACACACAGACACTCATAACTGCAACTAGATCATAGTTGTCCAGCAAATTCGATGATAACCATCTCTTTCAATTTTGGAGTCCTTGCTCACTGTATATCCCAAACCTCTGTGTGCAGCTTCATGTACAGACGGGTGATGCAAATATTTAGTTGAACAGACTACAGACTACTTATTCCTGCGTTTGTGGTTATTTATTTATTTATTTATCTATTATTATTATTTTCATTATTATTATTGTTATTGTTGTTGTTGTTATCATCATCATCATCATCATCATCATCATCATTATTATTATTATTATTATTATTATTATTATTATTATTATTGTTCAGTACTTTTATTTTTGTAACGTGCTTTCACTTCACTACCGAGCGCAGCTCTGTGTGCCTTGGGCATGTGCTGTGGTTTGCTGTGATGCTCTTATGGTTAATGTATTGAAAGTGTTTTGCGTAGGATGTGTGCAGTGCCCAGTAGTGCAATTTTCTGTTTTTTATATATATTATTATTATTATTATTATTATTATTATTATTATTATTATTATTATTATTATTATTATTGTTGTTGTTATTATTATCATTATTATTATTATTGCACGCCAGGCTTTATGCTTAGCCACATTTTGTCCTTTACGTTTTGGGTTCAAATTCCGCGAAGGTCGACTTTGCCTTTTATTAGTGATAAACTATTTCTTGTTTCTGTTTAACTTCAGTTGGGTTTTACAGAAGGTACCTTTCATTATATATGTGTCATCCGTGGCCTTTTCTACTGTTTATATTTATGTCAACATGTTTCAATGTGTCTTTTCTTATGACCGCAGGCTGTATTTTGTGCGAGCTTTGATTGCTATCTCTAGGAGCACGAGCGGTCGCATTTTCATCTAAGAAATACTTTATCACTAATGAATTCCATTTCATACATTGTGACTTAATGAAACTTCCCAACAACGCTTACACATTTCCCGGCATATTACTAGGATTACATATCGTTACCAGAATGAATGATATCAAAATGATTTATCAAGAAATAAATAAGCATTTAGTGTCGACTGAATGTGTGTAAAGCGAACAAACGAAAAACTGTCATATCCATGAGTGAAATATAAAATTAAGCATGTGACTTTAAAATAGTTCATTATCTGGAAAATAGATAATTATGGTTATTGACAATATTCAGAGATAGCAAATAATTCATGTAACTTGGTTAAGCTACTTAATTATTGTACAAACAAGCGGATTTAAGCTTTATTTGTTCAAAGACAAAAACAGCTAAAGCGAAATAGAATGGTTAAGCTGTCATTATTATGTATAACAAAGCGGTGAGCTGACAGAATCGTTAGCACACCAGACAAAATCCATAGCAGCTTTTCTATGGGATTTACGCTTTGATTTCATACACCACGCCGCCAATGTCATCTTTGTATTTCACCATTTCCGGGTCGATGATATAAAGTACCATGTAAACGAATTGTTCCCTCCCTTAAAACATTGCTGGTCTTTCAATTTCAGGATCGATAAAACATATACCTGCTGAATACTGGGGTCGATATAACCGACTCAACCGTCCCCTAAATATTGCTGGCTATGTGCGAAAATTTGAAACAATTAGCATTAAACTTTCGGCCCCGAGAAAATGACTTACAATATTTCTTTCTTTAAATTCTGATTTCAACTAGCTGTCAGTTTTGTGCTTCAGCTTTTCGGGGCCCATAAGACAAACAGAAAATATCATTCAGGGACTATCTGATGGATAGTTCCTATATTAAAATAAATTATAATTAACTACGAGGAGTTGCTGAAAAGTTCCAAGCTATGGGTAAAAGAAAATACAAAGGGGACCAGCTAATTATAATCTTATTCAACATATTTCCCTCTCAGATTCACACTCTTATTTCAGCGTTCCTTCAGTTTGTTTAAGCCCTCTAAAAGAACTTGAAAAATTGGTCTTCCAACCAGGCTATTTATGATGCCCTTAAAGCCAAGAACTTTTGATAACCCCTTCGAATAGTTTCTAGTTTTGAGTAAGATAAAATACACAAGGATCAGTTGTTTATAATTCTATTCAACATACTCCCCTCTCAGATTCGAACACAAATTCTAGCGGTCCTCCAGTTTTTCTAAGCCCTGTAAGCGAACTAGAAATTGATTCTCTAACCAGGCCTATAGCGATACCCTTAACGCCAGGAACTTTTCAACAACCCCTCGTATGTATCCATCCTCTCATCCTTATTCTTCTCTATCCACGCCTCATCATATCCTAAAGAAGGATTATTTCTTTGACTCATAATTAACTCATTTCACGTCTTAGAGTCCCAAGCTAATAATTTTAATTATGAGATAGATCTTCATTTTTTTTTCTCATGTCAATTTTTTCCTCATATCTGTGACTGGGTGCGCGCACGCGAGTGTGACGGCATGTCTGCGCTTAATTTTCTTATGACAGTTTACGAACATTGATATAAGATCATCAAATCATAGACTAGTTTCATAGTTATTCAACGAATTAACTAGTACATGAATTAGTAGGGAAAGTGTCTTGTAATTTGAGCACACAAATATGATCATTACTATTATTGGTAATTTATAGCATAATTAAATTTCTAATTAACCCTAACCAGTTAAGCTACATGAACTTGTCTGTGTTTGTACATATTTCATAAATATGAATACATGCATGTATGTATATACATACACATACGTATGTGTGCTTGTGTGCATATGTGTGTGTAGTCTTAACATTCACACTAGCAATTAACTTGGATCTTGGATGATGGTTAAAAAATATTAAAAAAATATGTGAGTCTCATACCACCTTTACACTCTGTAGTTACTAAACCTTCTTTGATAAGATAAACGAATTACTGAAATGCTACATAATATAATACAGCGTAATATGATATGATATAATATAATGATGTAATGTAATATAGTGAAATGAAACATAATAAAATAACATAATATGATTGCATATGCAGAGATTGATGTGTACTGAATGTTATGCTATGGCAACATATCTTTTATACTTTTATAACATATGCTGATGTTTAGATATAATGAAAGCTAGGTTCATGCTTGGCTTCGTAAACAACTGTTTACCAGATAAAAAAAAAAATCCTATTTTGTTTATTTCCTTTACGTTGATAATAATCTTGTTATGTTTTATAAATCGCTTGCAAAATTATTATGTAATTTAGTTACTACGTCAATACACATCAGAGAACTCAGTTCGCTCTAAGAGTTCTTCTTTAGATGAAACTTAATAGATTTTGATAATAATGATTATCGTTTTCTTCTTTCAAAATGTAATATCAATCGATACGACGAAACAAAAATTTATCAATAAAAGATACTTTTTGCTCTAATGGACGCATACAGTTGTTTTTGCACTTGTTTATTTAGATATGTCTTTTTTTTTCCTTTAAAAGTTAGTCCCTTTAGCCAAATAAAAGAATTTCTGGAGAAACTTGTGGATCTGGAATATTAGTATTTATTACAAAGGTTATGAAAGAAATAAAGGAAACTTATTAATTCCAGAAATACATATATTGAGATTTTTAATACCTCGTTGGTTTACTTAATCTGTGGATTATAAAAAAACTACTATTGTATACATATGCGCATGTATATTGTGTATTTGTTCGTGTGTAACTTGGCAGGCTACATAAGAAGAGAGAAAATCGATACTACAGTTCTATTAACTAGTGGGAATTGAAAATATTTGAATACTATTTTGTTTTATAGTGAATAGTATTTCTTGTAAAATATAGAAACTTGAATTATCAATATAAATAACAAATTTCTGTTTTATATTTTATATGGCAGATTAATTTTCTTGGTACAAATCAAACTTCTTCAGTATAATTCGTTTTTCAATTTCTTTTAGAATTTTCACTTAAGATATACGTCACTGTATATTTAAAACAAATACATATAAAAATCGTTCCGAATGGCAAAGTTTGAAATTATTATCTGCATTAAAAATTCAAGTTTGGTGCTAATATGTAAATATCGGCTAGAAATAGTAAAGGTAAAAATGAAATTATGCTAAACAACATATTATTATTATCATAATGTGTGTGAATACGTTTGTCAGTCTGTATACACACATACACACATACATACATATATACATATATTCAAGAAATAAACGTTTTATTCTCCTTGAGAGGGCTGATCACAAAGGTCGAATTCTAATACATAAATATAAAATTCAGAGGTATATATATATACAT
>NC_069003.1:29254700-29264428 GCF_001194135.2 Octopus bimaculoides
AAAATTGCTGACATTCCTTCTATTAATGGCACATAAATATTTGTAACAAGACTTTACCGCGGAACCTCGTTCAACACACAATTTAATAAATTAAAAATAGATGTGTAACTGAATCATAGAATACTCGATGCACTTACACACAAGAGAACCATGAGTATGTATATGTAAATGTATGCATGTCTGTCTGTCTGCATGTACGTATGTATGTATGTACGTGTATATAAATATATGCGTATACATAAATACATATATACATACATACATACATACATACATGCATTTATATATATATATATATATATGTGTGTGTGTGTGTGTGTGTATGCGCGTGTGTGTGTGTGTGTGCATGTATGTATGCATGTATGTATGCATGTATGTATGTATGTATGTATGTTTGTATTTATTTATTTATGTATCATGGTACATTATCTGCTATTTCTAGCGGATCGAGCAATTCCAACGAAATGCCCATCGTCGATAAGATGGTCATAATTAGAATGATCTAATGGTAGGCCTACTTTTCCCAGGGTTGTAATTTTCATAAAGAAGGATTACAGTTGCTAAATAAAGGTGTCATTCGTTGAGAAAAAACTCCAGTAATCGGAACATTATTGTAAAGGTTAAATGTTGACGAAATAGCAAGTACATACCTTGAGAAGCATAAGATTTTTGATAAATATAGTAATTGTTTCGGAAATAAAGAAATGGTTATACTCTACTCTAAACTTGCCACCTATGTCGACTTTGCCTTTCATTTCTTCTTCTTTATTTTTTTTGAGATCGATAAAATAAGAACCTTTTGACGCCTGGGATCGGTGTAGACCACTTACTCGATCCCCAGAAATTTTGGGCCTTGTGCCAAAATTTAAAACAATAATTACACTCCAACGTGTGGTGACGAGATGGCAGAATCGTTATAGTGCCGGAAAAATTGCTTAGTGACATTTCTTCCAACTTTATGCTGCGAGTTCATATACCGCCAGGGTGGACTTTGCCTTTCGTACTTCGGAGTCGAGAAAATAAGTGCCAGTCAAACACTGGATTCGATATAATCGACTTTGCCCCACGAACCCAAAATTGCTGGCCTGGTGCCAAAATTTGAAACCAATATTACTCTCCAACTTTTTCAGTCTTTCATAAAAATTTCATTTTAACGAACCTCTACATTATACAAACATAAAATCGAATAATTCATTACATAACACTCGCAGCTGCAACAATCATGGCCGGAGTGTTTTTAAATCTATATATACTCGATTACACTGTTCTTAAGGATAAGTACGTATGCCAGTCTCTTTCTTAGGATTTCTCCACTTTCCCACGATTGCCTAAAATTATGAAACAAATTAACTCCAAATCTAACTTCACTATTATATTTTGCCAAAACAGGGGTGGGACATGACACACTGTCTGAATCTTCCAAACAACGAGATGATCATGGCTGGTAACACATTGACATCAAGTCGGTAGGAATAACTGGCTTATGGATAAAAATAACAATTAGCATTTTATTTTCTAGAAATACATCGCTATTGAGTACCCCAGCATTAAATGAAGAAAACCAATCTTCGCTAATATGATACAAAACAATGTAATGTGCAACACAATCTAAAATAGAACTGTAGACCTGCCCGAAGAGTCAATTATATTAAGCATATTATTTCTATGGTGTCTAAATGCGTAAGATTCTAAATTATTCATATTTATTTTTTCGATCTCGAATTCATTATAAAAATCCTATTATCTTTATTTCTTAAAGTCTTGCCAGCTTTGGTTTCCTACGTTAGTAACACACTGAAATCTGAATTAAAAATTAATTTCATTTCTATCCTGACCATCAAACTACCCACTGTTTAATTGTTGTTTTCATATTAGCATCATTTGCACTCTTGTTTATTTATTCGCCTCTTCCACTTCACAAGATTTTGTAGAGTTTGTACAAATATATCCTTGGGCAATTTTGTAACAACAATCACCTCTACTATTAACCGGAGAATATTATACAAGAATATTAAGATGTTAAAATATGCTTCTGTAACAGATAGGCCCTCAGACGCTTAGCCATGACTAATTAACGTAGCAACAAATTTAAAATTTATGAACCAATGCTATGTGTCATATTTAAAATTCAGCCAGGATCTGACAATAGAAATTCAAAAGGTTATTCAGCAAAAATCGAACTTCATTAAAATCTATCGTAAAACTCCGTATTTCGTTTAATTAAGAGAAGAAAAAAACTAAAAGACATGTCAAATTTACTATTGTTACACTTCGTACGCCTTACAACATAGCATCTCGTCTCTGCTCAGAAGCATTTCTTTAACCATATTAACAAATGGAACATGATGAGGTCATGAAAGGAGATTTATTGTCATCACTTCGTGTTTTGCGTGTCGAAGCACATATTCGCGTAACATTCCTGCAGTGAAAATTTTTATCTGTCATCATAATTGTATGCTAGCATTGTTCACCGCCGTCTCGTCAGTTGCTTGTATACATCTCCTGTTATTCTTGCTCCATCCCTCCCCAGCAGCTTTTGGCTGATGCAATACCTGACAACACGTTGCCACTGCTGCCACCGAGGGCACGACAGCCACTTTGAAACAAAACCAACTAGAATGACTTGCTAAAAGCAACAACCAAATACCCAAAGCACGTCAATTTCAAAAAAGACTTTTAAATAATATATCCTTAGACGTTCTCCGTAGGACGAAACACTTCTTCGAAACGGATGGAGTCTATTTAAGTGGAGAGCTGCTGGATAAAGTTAAACGACCATTTGTGACATCATCATGCCTCTTCGTACGATATCAAATATTCTCTTCGAAAAGTAAAGTAGCTAAGAGTGCTCTAATTACTGAAATTATCAATGAAAATAGCACCAAAATTAACTAATTACACCTTGTTCTGGTCGTAAGTTCCCTATTATGAACATTGTCTTGTGAAGCTGCGCTAAAATGCTTGCAGCAGGAGAACGTCTATTAAAATGCTGTGTGTCAGTTTGTGACATCAATTTGCGAATTGATTTCAAATTGTACCAATATCGAATGTGTCTTATATTCTACTACGGTCGAGAAAACAGAATTACCAGTATACCCTGCCTCGGAGATGTTAGGACTTGCGTCGTCCTCATCTTACAAAGCCATAATATCCAATCTAACTGTAGTGGATTAGCATAATAGAGAGACCGTCAAACGGAACCTCTGTTGCTACCGAGTAACTGTCCTCTACTTTCGACAAGCTAACGTTGCTGTAGTCAACATTCAATGACACATTTCCACTTTAAGTACTTCATCTTCCATTTTCCGTTATTAGAAAGTAATCTTGTTTTCTCTGCCCAGGAATGATTGTTTTAATTTCCTGTTCTATTTATAATTATGTTTTGATGACCAGCCATGTATCAGTAGTCGTATCGTTATTGTTCCTGGTGTTATTTTCATTGAAATTATTTACAGTACAAAGAAATATTCAATGTTTATCTCACGTTCAATATATTATTTAACATGTTTTCTTGCGTGTTTATTAGATTTTCGATATTTTTCATTGATTTCTAAGTATTAGCTCGATATTTTTGTCCACGAAACCCTTATGTGTGCTTTGTTTTATGTGATACTGCAACAGATTTTAACTACGTCGTCATATCATTGTTTCAAAATTTCCGTCTAGCTCTACTTTCATATATGCCAGTGACAGCACGTAAACCGTACAGCTTCTGTAGCGGATTACTCCGGTGTTTACTGTTGTAAGGACGACGCTTGGATTTGTCTGTGATTCGAAACTGAACCACTCGTTTGTTGCTTGTCACCCAATTCTCAAATCCCTCTGTCTTTGCTTCTCCACACTGGATGTTGAATGGAGAACGCTTGACCTAAGACCTTTTACATGATCACTTAAAGGTCAGTCCTTTGTTTCGGATTTTTCCTACATCCTACCATAGTCCATATAATAAGAGAATATTTCCTCTCTCTCTCTCTCTCTCTCTCTCTCTCTCTCTCTCTCTCTCTCTCTCTCTCTCTCTCTCTCTCTCTCTCCCTCTTCCGTCTACAGCGGACCAAGAGTAACACTTCTCTTCGACTTTCCGTCGGCAAAAGAAGAGCAACTATCGGCCGAAATCAAGAAGGGACAGCGTCACCTTTCCTTTCTTTCTTTCTGTCAGTAGAATGCAATCCTTACTCAGTCTCTCTCTAACAGCAGAACGCAACTTCCACACTACAGAGCGGAGACAACGATCTTGACATCTCCAATAGATTGCTGGTGAGTTTAATCGATTGTTAGTCATATAAAATCGACTAAAATCTACTAAAATCGTATTATTAGATTCTGAAATTCAGTTTGAATAGATATGTTAGTATATGTTCTGAAACTAAAATTCTAAACATACCTACACACACACACACACACAAATATATATATATATAAAATGTGCTGCTAAAATGTATACCAGTAATTATAGGTGCATTTGGAAGTAAAGATTTGAACAGATGTATTTGAAATGATGAATAGTGGAAATAGGCATAAAACCCAGTTCAGTATAGCTCTAGAAAACAGCGTTTTTAGGGACAGCTAGTAGGAGTTTAGTAGTAGTAGTAGTAGTAGTAGTAGTAGTAGTAGTAGTAGTAGTAGTAGTAGTAGTAGAAGAAGAAGAAGTAGTAGTAGTAGTAGTAGTAGTAGTAGTAGTAGTAGTAGTAATAGTAGTAGTAGTAATTTGAGAAAATGAAACAATGACGTCTGTCCTTCGTAGTAAAATACAGCCGACGTCTAAGACACATTTTTTTCCCCTTTCATTAGACAGCGTATTTTTCTGTCGAATTCAATTTAATAAAATTCAGAAGTATAAATAAATTCCTTTGCTGTGCGGAGACAACGATCTTGACATCTCCAATAGATTGCTGGTGAGTTTAGTCGATTTTTAGTCATATAATATCGACTAAAATTGTATTAATAGATCCTATGTTTGTATTCTGAAATTCAGTTTGAATAGATATGTTAGTATATGTTCTAAAACTAATTCTAAACATACCTACAAACACACACACTCACACACACACACACACACACACACACACAAATATATACATATATTCTGAAGCACTGCTTTATTGAATAAGTTTGAAGCACATTTTCAAGTGAAGTACTTCACCGGAATAAAAAGATTTTCGAAATGGTTATGGAATTACTCAGAACTGAATTTAGCAACATTTTCAAACTTTATTGAAAGATGTTACTAACCTAAGCCATCGCTAGTTGTATGTTTCTTCTTTATATCTTGTGTTCCCCCAAATCAATCCGTATGGAACACTAACCAGTAACTTTCAGCGAACAGATACAGGGAACGCTAGGGAACATTTGTATCTATTTTCATTAGATGCACCAATATTCTTTTGTTGATCGAAGGCGGGAGTGATTACGTATTCTTCCTCTTCACGAAAGATCACACGCTATTGGGAATGACGTTAATTATTGGGAGAATGTTTGTGCTTATGTGCATGTTGTGTGTAGTTTGGGGATATTAAAGGCCTTACTTTCCAGCTACAGTCATTCCATAGTTGTGGGGAAATCTACAATATAGTTTGTCTCAATACATTATTTAATACAGTAGAGTTCGAGTCGACGGAGATTTAGCTGTACTAGAATTAGCATTTGGATCTACTAGAATTAACATCTATTGGGACTCTTTATGTTAAGTATATAGTTAGAGATATTTTTGTTTAACTCGACAAGTTACTTTGATTCTCATGATGATATTTCTTAAATTTCTTCTTAGCTACGCATTGCAGACCGCGACATAAAAGCTTGTTTGTTACTTGAGCTTCATGTATAGCACATCTCTGAATTTCATACACAATAAGATTTCAAATTTAGAAATAATACATTTCTAAATCTCTCAGAGAGATTTATGCAGTAGTGATACGATGAAGTAGTTGTATGCTGTCAACTTAATGTGAAAGTTCCCTGAAGGGTATAATACTACTGTTGGTTAGAGCTAGGAAGCTGCACGGCTTCCTGTCGGCCTTGACACATTTCCTGTGTCCTTATGTTTACAATGAGTAAACATATTATTATTCCCTTCAGGGGACTGTCACATTAAGTTGACAGCATACAACTACTTCACGATAAGATTTGTTTAACATCTTGATACCTTATATTTCTTAATAAATTATGCATTACGAAGTGAATTTTCTTTTTCATCTTCATAAAAATGGTACCGAATTCACATTTGCAGCGTTTTCATTTCCATTTTATGAATGTGTAGTCCTTCAAATGTTCTTTTACTCACTTCTTTATGTAATATTTCAGTAAATTTTTGTATGTTTTCCATAATTCATTGCTGTAATTCAAATATTGAGCACAAGCCATTACAGAACTGAGATAGAATTTTTTTTTTTTTAATTTGCTATGTTCCGGTATGCGATAGAATTTTGTTGTGATATTTGAGAATGTGGATGTTACTATATGTGAGGTTTGAAGATATATCTGTTTTATTTGCAAATAACTGCTAGTTCTGTATAATTATTTCTAAGTTGTCCTATGATGTTTTTGCTGCTATCTTATTTCCAAATTATCCATAATAGCTCAATTATCGTTTGAAGAACATAGTTATTTTTAGCTGTATGTTTAGCAACTTTTTCATCGTTCCATAATTATATTTTCTATTATTTTTCATTTGATTACTTTTTTCTTTCGAGTAACAGTGGATTGCTTGAATCCGTAGGATGTTGGACAACGCTGCTATAGAATTTCCCATAAAATTGATAAAAGAAAAAGACCAAGAGCAACAACAAAGCACTGAATCTAGTTAAGGTACAGAGTAAAAATGGCTTGAACAGTGTAAGCAGGCAATATATTTAAGAGTACTATGGCGGCAGAATCGTTAGCACACCGGGCAAAACGTTTTGCGGCTTTTCGACCGGTTTTCCATTTTGAGTTCAAATTATGCCCGGATCGACATTTGCCTTTCATCCTTTCTCTGTCAATAAAATACGTGGCACTTGAACACTGGATTTGAAGTAATCTACTTATCTCTCCCCCAGAGTTGTTGGCCTTGACACAAAAAAGCTGAAACCAACACATTTTATACTACTAGAATAGTAATAATCGTTTCAAATTTTGGCACAAGGCCTGAATATGTTTTGTGGTGGGTGTAGGAGTAGCAGGTTGTTAGGCAATGACGTCAACCCCAAATCTTAACTGATACTTAGCGAACCAGGAACAGGAAAGCCAACACCGACCTCGAAAGTATCTGAACTTAAAACATAGAGACAGACGATATGCTGGTAAACATTTTGTCCGATGTACTAACGATTCTACCAACAAACAGTGACTATCAAGGCTTCAACTCGTAACTGATTTGATGTGTTATCACGTACAAATTTTGTCTTGGTGTAAAAAAGATGGGCTACAACAAATTTTCTGCTTAATACCACAGATTTGCATGTCAGTTGTTTGATCTTAATCAGGGGAGCATGTCCTTCAGTGGCTGACAATATGTGCATCTCTGATCACGAGCAGAAGTAGTTGGGGGAGCATCATGCACATGTGTTGAGAGGATTTCTTTGGGGTTTGAATAATTCAACATCCTTAAACCAGGTTATAAAGTTTTAAAAAATCAGTTCAGAATATCTGTTCAATTTATAGAGTTAGCAACAGACTAATTTTTACGGACAACCGACGAGACAACAACAACAGCAATAATTATTATTATATTAATGGCTTCAAAGTTTAGCAACCTCAGGGACACACGCCATCTGGGTGCAACAGTAATATCCACTTCGTATATTATAGACTGGAAATTGTAACTTGAAGGAGAAACTTGGTTAGAATTTCTAGGAGGTCGATCGACAGCATACAGCTCCACCCTGGTCATAGATAAGTATTCTATATGGTTAATATAAATGGGTTAAAGGATTAAGAATAGCTGTATTTAAACAAAAGTGCTAAGGAAAGAATGTCATATTAGAAGAATGACAGAATATTGAAGAGACAGAGTTAGAGATGAAATAAAATTCAGTTATGGAATTATCAACATGAATGGAAAAAGAATAAATAGGAAATTGGGGGAATTTGGTAGAATCTAATAATCAGACTGCAAAAGAGCTAAGAGCAAATCTTGTGTAGTGTAAAAATATAACTTCATAGTGCAAAATCTGTAAGAGATTAGATAAAAATTATTAATCCATGAAATAATAAGCTTAATGTTAAATTCCATGGAATCTAGCATTGCATGCAAATGTTTCCAGGGAAATCGTAGCATGTAATCACGAGAAAAACAATTGGTGCAGAAAAAATTTCAAATGGAAGAAGGCGACAAGGAACTTGTGCTGACTTTGCCGTGTTCCCAATAACGATTTATTAGATAAAGTTGGTGGGCTTGTAGTATTGTTAGCACGCTGGAGAAAAAAATTAGCGGCATTTCGTCCGTCTTCACGTTCTGAATTGAAATGCCGCCAAAGTCGACTCTGTGTTTCATCCTTTCGTGGTCGATTAAATAAGTACCAGTCAATCACTGAGATCGATATAATCCGCTAGACCAGGGATGTCCAACGTTTTTTTCCTAGTAGGCCATATTATAAATTTAAGTATATTCACTGCGCCACATCGGTACTTAAATATAAACTCTTAAAAAGTTCAAAATATAGTGAAAAATGTTTTAAATAACAAATATGAAATACAAATTGTGCTATTGACAGTATAAATGAAATTACACTTACACAAAATAAAATCAATGTGATTTGTGGCATTGCTTTCCTTTTATATTTTCAATAACTGCTTTTATAGTACTATTCTCCCAAAATTTCAGACCTTGTGCCTATAGTAAAAATAAATAATGGTTACTTAGATAGGTGCCAAGTTGCAAATACTTGAAGAGGATAAATACGAAATATTCGATGTCAGTACCCAAATCATCTCTAGTCTATAGACCTCCTGGTGATGCGAGAAAATTTCCACCTCGGCAAAATTAGACGTTACAATATTAACTATGGGTGGGTTATATTAAACAGGGACGACCCTCGGTATTTAGGGGTTTCAGTTCCACGACAATATTTGTTCAATGAATCAGATAGCTAATACTTCATAGCCTCTTGGCATCATCTATTCCGCTTGACCCGGATCTCTATAAACGCGACGTATTTACATTTCTTCGAAGGAAGTCTATATGCAAAAAGTTCAGTCGACGTTTAGTCTAAAAACGATAATTATATTCTTCTCGTACGTCTTTGCGTCGGAACCTTCTTACATCGTTTTCATATGTTAAAGTCTGGTTTTCTATCAGATGGGAGAATCTAAAACGGGCCCGGATATATCCGTGGGTTTAAGTTTCTACTGGCGGAGAGGCAAGTAGAAGTTAATTCGTGCTTAAATTAGAACGATACTTCAGCTAAATTGATAGGGGTGTCGCCTTTAGACGTGCTAATGAATTTAGTGGTGCATCTCATTGGTAAATGCGCCGTCTGAACGTTCTCCAGAAAGATACAAAAACAAAATTGAAATAACGATATTACTTTTATTTTATGCTACAAATTGACGACTTACCTGCATTCTGTAATGAGAAAATTACATAGGCACAGACGGGGTTGCGTGATAGGAAGTTTGATTCCCAACCACTTGGGTCCGGGTTCAGTTCTACTGCGTAGCACCTTGGGCAAGTGATTTCTACAATAGCCTCGGGCCGACCAAAACCTTGTGAGTCGATTTAGTAGACGGAAACTGAAAGAAGCCCGTCGTATATA
>NC_069003.1:29264783-29269246 GCF_001194135.2 Octopus bimaculoides
TGTGTGTGTGTCTGTGTGTGTGTGTGTGTGTGTGTGTCTTTGTGTCTGTGTTTGTCGCTCACCTATGCTTGGCAACCGGCCGTAAGTTAGCGGTTCGGCAAAAGAGTTCGATAGAATAAGTATCAGGCTTGAAATAAAGAAAAACTAAAGGCTGTACCTCAGCATGGTCGCAGTCAAATGACGGAAACAAGAAGATAAAATATTTTATTTCCAATTTATTTACAGCTCACAGAAATTTTATTTAATTAGGCGCCGTTATTTCCTTTTTCGCTTTTCCCGCTTGTTATTGTCCCTCCTTCAGTAATTTTGTGTTTAAAAAAAAAGTGGTAGTAACACTAATGGTCTTATTTATGATTAGTGTTAAAACAATTACGTAATTTTGCTGGGTAAGAAAATTGGATAGACAAAATAGTGACAGCGAATGGCAAAAGCCATAAATCCTTGGGCTAGAGAATAGGAAGAACTGGTAGTGCGGTCGGAAAAAAGGTGATGTTTGATAGGAAAATGAGTAGAAATTTTTGGCTGTGGTTAAAATTTGGCAAAGCCTTAAAAAGAATGGTAACAAGTGATGGCATTTAAAAAAGAAAAACGGGGCCGTTTCGGTGCAGAATTGGCAGTGTATCCGATAAAATTTCACATAGATAAAAACAACAACGAAGTTTTAATACCTTTGCGATCCTGTCAATGATCATCTCCTAGATAGCTCCCGGTCACATAAATTAGAAAAAGATAAATCAGGTTTAATCGATCTCAGCAGTCGTATTGTCTGTATAATGTAAAGCCGGTATGAAGAACTGTAATTTCCACCTTGGCAAAATATCTTACTGCATAAAGTTAATTTATATCTATATATATATATTACAATTTCGAAAGTAAGAAAGGTCAACTTTGTTCATATCTGATTGTCTTAATCGATTTTACTCCGTCGGAAAATATGAATCCCAATACGTATATCATAAATCACCTTTTACTGTATTTTTTTCACTTTTTCTATACAATTTTTACTTACTGATGATGATTCATCTCTCGGTTGCTGGAATAAACGCAGAATTGCTTTGTTAGACGTATACCCTTGGGGTACACGAAGCCACATATCGTGTAAACATAATTGGTGCTTTACCACTGGACTAAAGCAATACTACAATTTTTTTTGTTTTTATTCATTTTAGAAACATTATACTTACCAGAGATTGTCGTGTGCTGTTAACGTCATAAAAATTATAAGATTCGAGAGAACATGAAATACGTCTCTTTTTTGTTTGGGAAGGAGAATGAAGAGTGGATGTCAAAGCAAAGATGCCATTGTTATAATTTCTTATACTATTCCTCAACAGTCTATCTTTTTTTTTTGTGGTGTATTATCACTACTGTTGTTTGAAATAAAAGCCTCTTCATTTGCAGCGATACATTTGATTGGATGGCCGTGTTACTGTACTGAAACTGTTTTGTGGTGGATGTGTGTTACGCCTAACATAGCTATGGGATTTTAATTTGTGCAAAACTGAATATCATGATATGGAGAATGATATCATATATAGAGGCAGTAAAGGACATGCCCACATGTATGAATGTGTGTCTATGTGTGTATGCTCTAAGCTCTTCCATTTACAGTAATGAGGCTGAAGAGGAGAGGATGACGATAATAACGACGACGATTACGCTGATGATGATTATGTGGGTGATGATAATATGGTTGTCGTAATAATGATGGTAAAGAAAAAGCGCGAGAAAATGGAAGAAATCTGTCAATGAAATATTTCTATTTCTAATTTGAACATCATATTTTTAAAAAGAATTTTATTATAAAAATTATAGATATTAAAGCTAATTATGTTTTTCTTTTTCTTTCTATTTTTTTAAGGTTGTTGAAATGTAACTGAAAGAACCTCTAATCCGCCCTGAAGAACGCAGAAACAGCTAAAATTCGGCGAATAGTCGAAATCGAGAATATATACGGATAAGACATACATTCATATTGATTTCAAAGAATCGTCCACATGACACCATATATATCGAATAACAATATTCTACAACTGATATTTCAATGTTACCAAATAAAATGACAACAACAAGGGAAATAAAAATGATTAATTGAATGAAAATCGATTATCCCGAAACGCCAATATAAGACATATATATAAAATACATCATCTTCACATTTAAAAAAATATATTTATTGAGCAAGTCTGTTTTGTTTATTTTTTCAAACACATATTCCTATAAGATATCAACATGGAATCGTTATTCAATGAGACTGTTCACGTCACGGAACAAAGCTTGTTCAGTGAGAATTTCAACGACACATATCCTGACATGGACAATTCTTTTTCAAACGGCACGGAACACAGTATTAGAAGAGTATTCATGGAAATTGTTAATATAACTGTAATGATCAGTAACTCTCTGATCTGCATCACAGGACTGTTTGGCAATTGTTTGGTAATATATGTTGTAACGATGTTCTCGAAAATGAAAACTGTCACCAATACCTATATCTTGAATCTTGCAATTGCTGACGTCCTCTTCTTAGTTAGTATTCCTTTACTTATTGTTACAATTAAGAATGGATTTTGGATGTTTGGATTCTTTATGTGTAAATTCTATTATCTTTTAGTATCCATAAATTCTTTTACTGGGGTCTTTACGTTGACAGTTATGAGTGCTGATAGATACCTCGCTGTTTGTCATCCAATAAAATCCATGTCACTCAGAACACCAAAGGTAGCATTTATTATAACCGTATGTATATGGTTAATATCTATCCTGATAATGTTGCCTGCCCTAATGTATTCTACAACAGTACGTAATGCAAAAAACAGAGACAGCTGTACGATGGTGATGCCAGATCACTTGGGAATCTCGCCAGATAAAATATTCATTTGGTACAACTTCATATTTTCCTATGCTATTCCTGTACCACTTATATCTGTATTTTACATCTCAGTTGTCCATAAACTACGTACTACAGGCCCAGTTAAAAAGTCTTCTGAGAAAAAAAAGTCACAGAAACGTGTCACCCGAATGGTGCTGACTGTTATTGGGGTGTACATTATTTGCTGGTTACCCTATTGGGCTTTTCAGCTTGATATAGTAGTTTTTACACCACCAGTTACTGAAGGACGTATTTTAATGTTCCAAACGTTTAACATCCTTACATACGCTAATAGTATGTTAAATCCCTTACTCTATAACTTCCTCAGTGATAATTTCCGTAAAAGTTTCACAAAAGCATTTAAATGTACTTCTCGTTTCGAGGTCAACCGTTCCCTCCGAGCAGAAAACAGTATTTATCCAAAAGGACGTGAAGCATACTCACAAACAACAGTTATCGAAAAACAAGAATTACAAACTATAAACCATTGCGCTACCGAAAACAAAGTCCAGGAAGATTTTGCCAATGGAGAAACCCAGACAGAGGACATTGACGTCGACGAACCAGAAGTAGTTGTTACGGAGTTGGAATGACGATTGACGGAATATTAATGTGATGTTACATGTATATTGAAAGGAGAATATTTCTGAGACCATCTGGCGATCGCTTTACTTCACGTTGTAATATCACAGAAATAAATGCGTTTTCTCCAAGAATTAATAGTATATCAGTAAGGGATGTAAAGGAACCCATATTATATCCTATATATATTGTATTATTTAAGCGATGAATAATAACTTCAAACATGAAGAGTACAGTCCTAACTTATTAAATAATACAGAAGCAGCGAAATGGACACGCATATTGAATATTGCATATATTCTACAAATACTAATACACACAGACACACACATATACACGCATACGTACAAACATACATACGTAGAACGATGAATATCCAACTAGATATGTGAATATATTATATATGCGTGTATACTTATATTTATATATGTATCAGTGTATTAAGTATATTTGCATATTTCTGTATATTAATAATTATTATTAGATAATTATAATAAACTATATGTACGAAGATTGCTGTCTATTTTATTACAATTACTTCAATATATGAATATTTCCGTGATATATGTATTCAATAAATGCGAGATCACACACATGCACATACGTACACACACAAACTTCCACAGATATACATATCAAAGAAGATATATGTGCATATGCAGACACATAAACACACAAACGATTGATATATGAGTACGTACCTGTGTGTTGTGCGTGTGTATGTTGTGTGCATGCATGCATGTATGAGTGCATGAACATGTGCTTGCGTACAGGATTTTACAAGACAATAGATTATGGCAATCGCCCCTATATTGTGATGGCATCACTTTGATATACATATAGACTCATTTGAACATTATACATCTCTGTCTATACGTCATCCAATGTTGTGAAATTGTAATATATTTTTGTCATTTATTTCTGTCCATATATCCCTAACCCGTTTCTTTCTTTCTCATATAAATAAGTATATATGTATATATGTAAGCATGGATGTATGTATATATAT
>NC_069003.1:29269757-29274076 GCF_001194135.2 Octopus bimaculoides
ATATATATATATATATATATATATACATTTATATATATATTGATATATTTATATTATGTATATACATACTCACACACACATATAGATATATATAAATCAATATATATAAATGCATATATATGCATATATGTACATATATATGTGTATATATATAACTTCATATACACATGGATATGCATATATATGTATATATATATGCACACGACATTTTACCAGACTTCATGTTAATCATATTTGAATGTTACTTTTTATTTGTAAGAGTAATGAAGATGTAAGTTAAAATTTTAGAACTATTAATTAATTGATCAGTTTTCAAGTTTAAATGTGATTTCTTTTCTTTTTAAACATCAGTGTTGTTCCAAATACATTCTCGCATTATAGAAAACCTTTTTATTATTTATCTTCGTGATATATGTCAATGATAAATATTTTGAATATAGTGTAATGGTAGTATCCCTTATTTCTCAAAACTTGCTATATATCTCTAGCAACAACATAGACTGTGTGGAAATGTATAAAACGAGATTCTAACTCCTCTCATTTTAACCTCTCAATGAAGAGCAATCTTCTTTAGCACCGCAAACAAACCAACTTCAAACTGCAGGTTTAAATGTTATATTTTTATTAATAACTTCAAACTCTATTACCTCTCATTTAAGACCCGACCAAATACCACTTACTTTTTAAGCCACCCATAAAATTCATCTAACTACCAATAAATCTGTTATGAACACTATTTAACGCAATCCGCAAAGCCCAAAGACATTGCACATATTCACTAATTACAATACCCATGTAATAACCCGACAAAACATCAGCCAAATTTAATCCCATATATATTCATTTGTAAGTCTGTGCACTTCTCCATACCTACAAATCACTTCCTCTACAGCCTCCATTGTCCGTACCAGTTGAACGAGTCTGTGTACCCGGCGTATGCGCTAATACATCTGTCAGCGTCTTTGTTGGTTTGTCCATACACGTGTACCCGTGTATCTTTGTCTTTATGTCCATGTTTTTACTTACCTCTGACCCTGTGTCCATGTATGTAGATACATAATTACATACATACATACATACATACATACATACATACATTCATACATACATCTATATATGTATAAAATACATAAATTACAGAGAAATAGTTTTATGTAACTATCATTAAATTCTAAAATCAGGACAAATTGTCTCGTAACTTAAAAACGTAAGCAATTTATATTATATTCAAAATAAAATAAATTACGAACATGTCTGCATGAAGATCGTTTTCCATTTTATCAAACTATATAATCTTTATGTTTGGTAGAGCATTTTACGAGTACTACCGTATTCCTTGAATCCATATATTGTATCTTACACATATATATGTGTGTTTAGTTTATTGTTCTCTGATGGTAAGATCAGTAAACGAAGACATAAATTTTATTTAATAAACTCAATGTTTTCATGTGCTATGTTTAGTTTCATGTGTTGAAAAACGGCCAAAGATTATTTTATAACACGTATGGGGTCCTAGCACAATCGTCGAACACTACCCACATGGCATAACGAACAACAAATAGGACAAGAGTAAATGCCAGAAAAGGCGAGAAGGAAATATATATAACAAGTGCAAGGGTGAAAAACAAGAAAATGAGAAAGATTTAGAGTTTTCCCGTCAGACCTGAAAAGATAGTAGCTTAGAGCCTATGGTACAGTTATTCAATCGGGTGAGAGAGGCACTTTTCAATTTGTCAATAAGACTTAACCATATGCCTGCAACCGCTGAATATTTCGGATCTAGAATTCAGTAGTAACGTCTTCGACTTTGTAGGTCTGTTTCTATTAAACACATTGAGATCCAAAGTATCCATCTCACGACGTTCGTCCAAACCGTGACAATGGTTTCAGTAATTCTCATAGGTGAGATTGTCACACTCTTGATAACTTTAGGAAACAGCTTCAGTCTTTCAGTCAATTAAGCATTATTATAAGCCTAACGGAAACGTTTCCTGCATACGTAAGCAGGTGCCGTCTTGTAGTATTTAAACACATTGTAGCTATCATTAGTAACAGAGTTTCTGACTTCCCTTTCACTGAAGATATTTTCTAGAAGGCAGTCCCCTACTACAACAATGCCCTAGTCAATATATAACCCCTCTAATATTAATCGGAATTATAATAATAGACTTAAAACTAGATCTAGGAAAATAATTTTGTTCACCCTCCATTTTCCCTTAACGTAAAAACTAACATTGGTAAAAGATTCATGTTTCTCCTAGTCTAACCTTTTCCAGAAAATTAAAGGTACAGAAAATATTTAACAGCCTGCACCAATATGAAGATTAGCATTACACGACACAGACACCAAGAGCCGACTCCCAGTTTTAACTGTAAAGACCTAGGAGCCTGTCCACTCAACCAGCGATGTATGTTTAAATCTTTCATATATAAGGCAGCAGTTACCACAACGATAGCTAATAACACAACCGATAAAAAAGAGCTATATCGGATTTTGTGAAGAATTAAAAAACAATAACTATGCCAATCACACATCGTCTTTCCGACAAAGGGATAAAAGTAAAACTAGTAAGTTGCCTAGCCACGTATGGGGATTGAAACTGAACGCCACACCACATACTGGAAAGTGGAAAATAGTCGAAAAGTCCACACCATATACTAACGGATCTAAAGAAATAAAAACTACCCGTAGTTGAAAGAACTCAGATCCTTTTCAGCTCTAAGAACTCTAACTCACCGCTGAACTCTAGATCTTAAATTTTCAGCTGTTGTAAGCATATGGCAAAGTTCCTGTTGACGAACTGGAAAGTACCTCTCTCACCCGATTGAATAAAATGTACCATAGACTCTAATCCACTATATTTTCAGCCTTATAATTTACGTTCTAAGGATAATAGCTCTTAATCTAATTTCCTCTGTTGTCTCTTTCTCATATGATTTTCGTTGTTCCACCTTTTATATATTTATATATATATATATATATATACATACTTCTCGCTTTTTCTCTCGTTCCGTTTTTGTGTTCGTTATGCCATGTGGGCAATGTCCGATGATTGTGTTAAGACCCCCAGACGTGTTATAACACACTATTCATAAATAAATACACATATGTGTGTTAGAGTCTGTGAATATGTTTGTAAATGTCTCTGTATGCGTTTCTCTATGTACCGCCCTGTCATTCTTGTTTTCTCATTGCAATTAACCAGACCTATCTTCTAAATCGAACACCATTGTATTTCAAATATTCAGTACCAAACAGCCCATTCTACTTTCCTCAACTTATTTTCATTAAAAAAAGACTATCAAATGTGTAGTGTTGGAAACAAAACAATTTTCCCAATATAAGCCACAGTTATTAACATCCCACAAACGAATTATCTAAGTATTTCTGAATTTATTTTCTCATCCTTCCTTATTACTAATCTCGAAGCACATTTACTCTTCCAACCCATCAACGTGCATCTACATACAACCACATGAAGACAAACCACATGAGTTATTACAGCACATACAGATAGCATACACAATTTCTTATAAGTAACACACCCATTTGTTAAATTTTCCCAGTCTGAAGATTCCTGCCCGGGATGAAACTACTAGTCACACTGAGATTTGAACCTTCCATTACCCACAATAAAGTTTCTCTACAATTGTACCGAGTTTTCTTTTTTATTATAAGAAGCATTGACAAGTACCCTCAGCCTACGCTTCTTATATACGCATGTAAAATGTTGAGTCTGCGTGAACAGAGGTTTTCTGCCTGTGTTCGAGTATATGAGTATATAAGCCTATTCTTCTGTGTACGCATACACACACACAAATACACACATGTGGGAGGCTGACCTGTGTGTGTATCTGTGTTTCCGTGTGCGTGTGCACACGCTTGTGTTTAGCAGGTGATGCGTGCTTGTTCAGGTGGTGTGTGCACACGTGTATGCGTATGTGCGTGTGTGTGTGTGTGTGTGTGTGTGTGTGTTTGTGTGTGTGTCTGTGTGTGTGTGTGTTATTTGTGTTTTGGTGTTTTGTGCATTTTGGAGTGAAAACTGTGTGATGTTGAGTAATGCCTAGAGGTGTGAGATGAGATGGGCGTGGGGCCAGATAGGGGTTTGTTAGGTGGGGTGCTAGTGTGCGTGAAATGGGAAGGTGAGTGTGAATGCGTGTGCATATGAGTGTGTGCGGGTGTGAGAGTATGCACGCCACGATAGTGTGTGGCATGTGTACTGAGTTGAACAGCTTGTAGTTGTGCTCGTATAGTGGTGTGTATGGTCACGCTGTTGAAGAGTGTGTGTGGGTACTGAGCAGCGTTTGGTGCTAAT
>NC_069003.1:29276011-29276363 GCF_001194135.2 Octopus bimaculoides
TATATATAGACAGACAGACAGACAGATAGATAGATAGATAGATAGATAGATAGATAGATAGATAGATAGATAGATAGATAGATAGATAGATAGATAGATAGATAGAGAGAGAGAGAGAAAGGGAGAGAGATATTGAATCACTAAATAGTGATAAATGAAATCGGTGTTTAATTATATATTTTTGCATGATTCAGTTGAATACAACTGAAAAAGGAGTCTGCATTATCTCTTCCACATTACTTCCTTTGACTCTGTCTTTTTCCTTCTCTATTTCTCTACATATACACATATACATACATCTCTCTCTCTCTCTCTCTCTCTCTCTCTCTCTCTCTCTCTCTCTATATATATA
>NC_069003.1:29279560-29285313 GCF_001194135.2 Octopus bimaculoides
ATATATATATATATATATATGTGTGTGTGTGTGTGTGTGTGTGTGTGTGTGTGTGTGTGTGTGTATGTGCGTATACATATTTATATACATATACATGTGTGGGTGCGTGTGTGGGAATGTGTGTATGTGTAGGTATACACGTATGTGTGCATCCATGTATGTATATAACTTGTATGCAGTCAATGTAATTGCTACAATTAGCTCCTTTCATCCCAATTAACTTAGAAATTTTCAAATTTATATACATGATGTAACACTAGAGGTATTAAGTCTCAAAAGAAAATTAAGGAAAGGAAACATACTAACTGCTTAATCAGCAGTCTGGTAGACCAAAGCTTGCGCTAGACAGTAACAACAACAATACGTATATATTTATCTGTGTGTGTGTGTGCGTGTGCGTGTGGCAAAAAGAACCAACTTAAAGTAACTAAATTGCTCTCTATAATCCTATTACAATGGACCGCTATATTTACATGTGGTGTTCATAATTGGTTTATTACGGTAATTTAAAATGTGTTATTTGGCGAACATTTGTCAATCATGTGGAGAATATTCGTATCGAATTATAAAACAGGTATTAGCGCCACGATTTCATTTTAACACGCAACATTTGTGTTTCCATTGATGATATAAGGCATAATTATTAGTTTAAATACGACTGCCATATTTTCCTGCGTGTCAATAACTGCAAATAACAGTCTTAGAAGGAAACAATATATAATTTTAACAGCATTTCCTACACATCAAAGGCTGATTTAAAATTCATTGACTTAATCCTCTGCTTACATGTACAGACACACACGCACATTTACATATCTTCACACATACACGCACAACACATGCACACGCACGCACATGCACATATGTGTATGGCTATGAATGTATGCGCATAGGTAGGCTTTGGACGTTGTCGAGCTCTGTGTGACTGTTTCACAATCCAACGCATTAGGATAAGCAGTTTAATTGCTATGTACGTTAGTATGTGTTTCTTTCCATGTCTCTTTCTCTCATCCACACAATTTCGCATCAATGGATTAAATAGGTTTTATTGTGTAGAAAGTATATTTCTGCGATCAATGAGGACATTGCAAGTAAATGAACGTGTTTATAATCGACTTTTTATAAGTATGTTTTCATCAACCTTGTTTCCACGTTAAGAAAACAATTATTACAGAGACTATAAGTGATTTGTAGACGTGCTAGAAATAACAGCAACGGCATCTTATGAAATCAAATATTACCGTCTTATATGAAACGGAAACACTTCAAAGAAGAAAATGGATTGAATCATAAAGGTTTCATGTACTTTTACTATGCTTGCGGAATGTTGCTTACAATTGGTTTTCTTATGTTTGCTGAATTATTCCTGATCTTTGGTGAAACAACAACAACAACAGTAACAATAACAACCAAAATAGCAGCAACAGCAACAATAACAGCAAGAACAACAACAACAACAACAGCAACTGAGATATCAGAGTCGATTGCACGAATACTTTAATAAAGTCCGTAGCCTGGCCAAGGGAGGTAAACTACTTTTGCCTGTAGGTTGAATAACATCATACTCATTGTAGGGATAACGATAAAAATAGTCCGGAAAAGAAGAAATTAGAGGTTATTCAGAGCTCTGATTCATAAGCCATTATTTCGTCCTATTTCAGGCCTGATCGAGCAGAGAAGCCATTTAAAGAGCCACAACAGGTTTTATTCACTCCTTACCATCATAATCATATCGTATAATAAATAGTGGTGTGATAAAAATTCCATTGCTATGATATTTTTCATCCAAATATTCTGTATATTTATGAAAGGACTTTGTAATCTCCACCCGAATTGGGTTTGTTATAACTAAGACTGTAAATGAACTTCTAAGGAGTCTGTCTATGAGGAGAATTTAATACCATCAAGCACGGACATACATATTATGTGTAGCCGAAATGTATAACTCCAGCTCTTTTATTTCGTGATGTATTGTATTAGGCACAAAGATTGTAGACAGAATAAATTTTTGAAGAGTCTGGCAATTAGCGACCTGAAGGAACTATTGCCGGTTAATTGTTTTCTATGTTCAAATGATATGGATGTCAATTTTTATTTTGTTTTGTCTTTGTTCAATAAATAACCTACCTTACAAGTACTGCGATTCCATTCGCTCCCTCGTTCGCTCTGAACTGGCTAATTTACGCTGAAGAGAGTCGAGACGGACTTCTCAAATTGTTTCCACTTTGCCGGACATTAAAAAACCGTCAAGAAAAAAAGAACGTGAAACAATCGAAGTTTAGACGAACTAATGCCCTGTACGACATGCAACGGTGAAAAAGATGCGATATTATATTATCGAACTCATTTTTCTCCATTTATGTCGATAGGATGTAATTTAAGGTTATTTGCCTTCTATTCCTTGTAGTTGAAGTGACTGCATAATAGATGATTAAGCAGGTGGTATTTTGCACATGCTCTTGTCTTGAGAATCTCATTTTGTTTTCAGATATATAATGACATCCAAAGTATACCACTTATCTAAAATTTAGTAGCGTATGTTTTGGCAACCATTTCTAGAGGTCCCTTAAGCACGTAGACAGATCCCTCGGTAGCTTAAAATTGCATCACTACTACTACTACTGCTGTTGCTGCGTCTGCTGTTGCTGCTGCTACTGCTACTGCTACTGCTATGCTAGTAAATGTCAATCCATTTAGCAGGTATTCATCTTGAGATTTGTTGGCAACAATCTTCTTCATATCTTAACAACTTACCGCAGGATTCTTCCAGAGTATATGATGGTATTTTTTCTGCAGGTTCCAAGCTATTTCATTCTTTTCAATAGTATTTCGGGCTTTTGTCTAACTTGGCTTTTATCTAATTATTCATCATTTTTTTATCATGTGCTGCTACTGACAAATTTGTCTCCCTTCTTAGCCTTCCTTTCTGCAACCATAACTATGTCACACTATTACAATTTACCGCAACTATCCTTGGGAACCTACCATGCAAAGCTTTCTCTTGTCAGTCAGATAGTCTTTCTTTTTTTCTGCTTTTAAACTTTAACTTGCGTTTCAACTTTACCTTGGATTTGTGCTATGGCTTATTTTCCCTGTATTGAAAGTGTTTTTCGTAGGATATGTGCGCTACCTAGTAGTGCTATTTTCTGTATGTTATATATACTTGTAAGTACTGATGTTTTTGTTATGCTTGTCATTTTATCCAAAACCCACGATTTCTTTCCCCCAAAAAAACAAGCGATATATGAATGTAAATGTGCCAAAAATTGTCAGTACCGCTGCACTTGCAAATGTGCGGAAATTTATAGTGAATAATACGAGATCCAGAGAATATTGAACAACGCAATCTATAGACAGAATACACACTAAAAGTAAAGAAAACAACAGACAAAAAAAATATATGTTGCAAAACAATGAAAACGCGGCAACAATTCTCCTTATACACAAGTATATAATTATATGACTTCACATGAGTAATAAAATCGAGTCATTAAATCAGAGTGAAGATACTACTCAACTGACCGCACAGGACACCAAGGCATCGCATCAAATTTTGATGAAGACCATAAAATTCCCCAGGAAATGCGTACAAAGAAAGAATATTTTCGAACATACACTTACCAGGAAAAGAAAAGGATAAACATATAGCGTTATCCATATAGAAAGCCTTTCAGGAAAAAGAATAATAAGAGAAAACAATATTATATGGATCAGCTTAAACATATGTTGAATTTACACACGTAAAAGTAGCTATACGAAATAAGTAAACGTAACAGAGCCCGGCAACTAAGCAACTAAGTGTATCCGTGGAAACAACATTAACAGATTGAACAGTCGAAATCTATTCTGATACAGTAGTATTATCGAAGGAAACTGCTTTTAATTCTAACGATTAGCCATGTTAGCTCCACCATCTCTAAGAATAGGAAGAAAATATTCTCCATAGGATTGAGGGAAAAAGAGCAAGACCTAAATGAAAACAAAAAGCGAATATGAAGAGGAATAGAACATACAAAAAACTTAAAACGATAAAACATCTTTGAAAGGAAGACAATGTGAAACAACAGAAGAAAAACTTAAGTACTATCTCATCAGAGATGCCATGGAGGTAAAGTTGTTTAAAAAAAAAAACGTGAATGTTACGAGGAAATAAGTTATTTGAATAAACACCGCAAAGAATTTACTGGAACGTTGAAATATAATCAAATAAGGAAATATATAAACTGGAGAGCACACTGGCATCAATAAGAGTTCAAGTATATTCGGAGAGCATATAAAACCAAATTATTCAGCGGTGGCGTAACGAGTATGGCAGCCATAGCTTGCACGTAGCACACCAATACATACATAATTGCCAGTCTATGGTATTGAAAAGATTGACAATTTTGGGTTGAAACATGTAGCAGTACTCGTGGGTATATTACAGTTGCATTCAATGAACAGATAAGCCAGAGAATTAACAATTAGCTGTTGGATGGTTAAACAATATTGGTGATGGTGACAATTCACAGATGTGCACGTGACCGTGGAAAACACAGACACAACAACATTCTTACAAACAACATAAAAAATATATTTCGTTCAAAATCAACATGAGATGGGGGCAATTACCACATTCCCCAAAAAGTAGGAAATGTACTGTAAAATGATGTATGCAACTAAAGAAAATTAGGAGTCGCGATCTTATAATAGACAGAGGAAAGACAAAATAGAAGTTCCGTAACGCCAGAGCGAAAACTATTTGCAAGACATCGCGCTCATGGAAACTGGAAGACTTCACAAAACGTAACTTAATATGATTGTTTGTAATTTAGACACACGTTCAATAGTTTTGTTACATGGTACTTAGTTGGTGCTATCAAATTTAGTTCTTACGGGGCTCATCATTTTATCGATAGCGGAGGAGAGGGATCCTAAATTTATAGGAGACTAAACTAATCATGGTAAGATGAGAACTCAGAAGGTATAGAGAGACAACTAGGACAGTAAAGTATTTTACCAGACGCCCACATAAAAAAAGCACATTAGTTACGTCTTGTGGAAAGTGATAATATCTGTAATCAAAAAGATGAGGGCAGAAACCATTCTTATATTCCGAAGAGAAGAAATCTTTTGAAAAGCGTCTGTAACTCTTCTTTTAAATGTGGCTCCATTAAACATTCTCCAGTATTACTAACACCTGCAATGTTTATAGATGTTACAGACACTGCATTATCCATTTACGCAATATATGAATAGCAATAAAATACTTTCAGTCTGCATCATTCACGTTGAAAATTTATAATAGTCTGCTCATAAATTCGGTGCTGGTGTATAAATGTGTGGAGGCTGAGGCATTTGAAAAAAAACAAAACATTTGCTAAGAAGAGACAGATTAAAAGTGACAAAATGAAACTAGAAATAGATATACTATACACCCACACATACATACATGCATACACACATCCCCCACACACACACATATATGGGACAAGGGTATGACAACAGTTCCTTAAAAAGAGTGGAACGATCCTTTAATTTCTCTAATTCTAATTTTAAAAGAATACTATGATTTTACGTTCTGTATTATCATTCTTTTTATTATATAATAATTATATGTGCAGACGTAGCTGTGCTGTTAGAAGTTTCTTCTGAACCACATCGTCTCTGGTTCAGTTCCTCTGCGTGGCATCTTGGGCAATAAGTCTTCTATAATAGTCTGGTGAATGGATTTGATAGACAGAGACTGAAAGAAGCCTGACCTATATATATAT
>NC_069003.1:29285616-29287878 GCF_001194135.2 Octopus bimaculoides
AAAAATGATAGATGGAATAAGTACCAGGCTTTAAAAATAAGTCCTGGGGTCGACATATACTCGTGAAAGCGGTGCCCCAGCATGGCTGCAGCCAAAAGTAACTGAAATAAGTAAAAGATGAAAGCGATTCAAAAAAAAAAAAAAAGATTCCGAAATTGAAATATTTCTCATATGGAAGCAACCGTGTTACTTTTTTTCTCACCCCTATATACCACAAATTAGAAAGCTTAAGTTACAAAACTCCGTGGTGATAATAAGAAGCAGGTGGCATTGATAAGATTATGGGTCAAGAATGAAGACAAAACTGATAAGGATTACTTAATAATGTGATAATAGATATTAAAAACTGAATTCAAATCTTCGATATCACGAAATAGAGTTAAATTTCCTCTTTTGAAACATTGAGTCAATAGCATTAATGGTTAGTAAACTGAGGAAATTAGACAGAAGAATGTTCTAGAAACCTACATAAAGTACACGAAGTCATCATTTCAAAGATGATTTTTATAAAATCCACCTACTCAGCACAGCAGGTGAAAAGTGTCTAATGCTAAAAGACAAATGCGAGAAAGTAACAAGTCGGAGGGGACCATGGAGACTAGTTACAAGCAAGCAAACGGAGAATGATCATTGTAAGGAAATATGGCGGCCAGCTGGCAAAAACGTTATGCACGCGGGGCGAAATGCTTAGCGGTATTTCGTCTGCCGTTACGTTCTGAGTTCAAGTTCCGCCGAAGTCGACTTTGCCTTTCATCCTTTCGGGGTCGATAAATTAAGTACCAGTTACGCACTGGGGTCCATGTAATCGACTTAATGTCTTTGTTTTTCCCCTCTATGTTTAGCCCCTTGTGGACAATAAAGAAATAACAAACGTTAGCACGCTGGGCTAAATGCTTACGGGTATTTCGTGTGTCTTTACGTTCTGAGTTCAAATTTCGCCGAGGTCAACTTTGCCTTTCGTCCTTTCGATGTCGATAAATTAGTACCAGTTACGCACTGGGGTCGATGTAATCGACTTAATGTCCTTAATTGTCCCCTTTATGTTTAGCCCCTTGTGGGCAATAAAGAAATAAGAAACGTTAGCACACCGGGCGAAATGCTTAGCGGTATTTCGTTTGTCTTTACGTTCTCAGTCAAATTCTGCCGAGGTCGACTTTGCCTTTCATCCTTTCGGGGGTCGATAAATTAAGTAGCGGTTGCGTACTGGAGTCGATTTAAGTGACTGGTCTCCTCCCCAAAATGTCAGGTCTTGTGACTAGAGTAGAAATGATTATAAGGAAATATGAAGGAAACAAGAATAATATTTTCCTGTATATAATGATTTGAACTTTTAGCACAAGGCCAGTAGCTTTAGGAAAAGTAATGATTTGATTACTTTGACACTGGTATTTGACTGATACTTTATCGGGCCAAAAAGATGAAAGGCGAAATCAACCTCACAGTAATTTGATATTAGTTTGTGAACATCTGGAAAACATGTCGCTAATTATTTTAGCTTTCAGCCGGCGCGCCGATGATTTTACCAGCATGATGACTTTACCATGTACATAATCAAACAATAAATTTGAAACTGAAATCAATTAACCTTAGATATACAAACACGAAAAGAAGGAACGTAAATGATAACGCTATGTCATAAATAAAGTAAAATAAATGGACACGAAGACATTCAGTGGCAATTCTTTGCTAGACCTGATAGCCTGACAACCGTCTATGGCTTCAAAACAATAAGTGATAATCAAGGAGAAAACTTGACGTTAGCAGCAAAAGAAAAACCTCTAACCTCCGACGATTACAAAATACTATTGATTTCTAGAAGCCAACACAAAGCACAAACTAAGTAAACAATGCAATCTCAGCGTGTCCAGTTTTTGAAAAGCTCATTCACATACAGAAATCGTCTGATGAGACTCTTCTGCATCGAGGGATTCGCCACTACCAGTCGTACAGTACCCCAACCCTCGAGGGATCGATGACAGATGGATCGACATGATCGCTGCGAGCAATGAAGTTTCTCGTATATTCCACTTTCCCTATCTATCATTTCAGAAGTATTTATAGGCGCAGGCGTGGCTGTCTGGTAGGAAGCCTGCTTCCCAACCACCTGGTTCCGGATTCAGTCCCACTGCGTGACAGCTTGGGGAAGTGTCTTCTACTACAACCTCGGGTCGACCAAGTCTTGTGAATGAAATTTGGTAGACGGAAACTGAAAGAAGCCAGTCGTATATATATATGTATATATATATATATATATATATATAT
>NC_069003.1:29288542-29291083 GCF_001194135.2 Octopus bimaculoides
TGTGTGTGTGTGTGTGTGTGTGTGTGTGTGTGTGTGTGTGTGTGTGTGTGTGTGTGTGTAAATATATATAGGCGCACGCTTCAACAACACCAGACCTCATCTATAAATAGAAAAAATCCTCACAGTCTTTAGGCGGACAGAAAGTAAGACAGATTCCCACCAAGGTCAGATCTCATTAGCCAAAACACGATGGATGGCTTTAACAATAATTTATAGCAAGTGGACGATCCCCTCAAACACCTCCAGACCAAAAGAGTTTTAGAAAGAGAAAAGTAATTCTGGTTTAATCTTTCATTCAATATTTAACTCATAACGTTACGGTTATCATTCATTCTTAAATACTATTGCATCCAATGTTAAACACAACAAAATATACAAACATTACCCGCTGACTTTCGTTCTCTACTGCAGCCTGTAACTACTGAAATCGTACTAACTGCACATTGGATCCTGCCTCTGAACAATTCAGCCTCACACCGTCCAGTGTAATCCCAAGAGACTATAGAAACGTAAAAGCAAATGATCTTAAAGGAAGGTTATACACGATATTTATATTCCTTATCCCTTATATCCGCACCGTACGATTTTGCTTTATCTCGATACACCAAGACCATAATAATGACTTCACAAACATCACATAAAGCATCTTCAACCGATCACTGCATTACTTATCAGGAACTCGTAACTGCATTCTCGCATGATTTCATATATAACAAAAACTTTCAGTATCCTTTAATACAAGAATGACGTGTCTGATGTTGCTACCAGTAGTATGCCCTGCTAATAACCTATAAGCTTTCGCCCGTTGAAAACCAAATATAGGTGAACCCTCACTCAGAGACTGAGTGTATAATCATTGCTGCGATTACACCATGTTGATGCGAAAACATTCGGAACTTAACATCCTTACTCATACGTTTACATTCGTGCTTACTACTGTCGCTAAAATACTAGAATAAACAGATTGATGACTGCCAAACAGTTCCGAATGTATATAAATTTGTATATAACAATTTTATTTAGATTCTTTCAAAAAACAAAAAGGAAACAAACAAAGATTATAATAATAACTGTTGTCATACTACAATTAATATGTTTCAAATGGTCACTGATTTATCTCCTCTTTTATATTTTCATTTTATATTCTGAAATTATTATTAAACTCAAGAAATCTAAAAACTGCAGATGCATGTGTCATTGTAATTGTAGAACTTCGATCAAATACAAAACAAATTTGCTATGTCATTATTTATTTGTTTTTCACGTGTCGTAAAACAAATTAAACAATAATGAGAAATTTATTTTCAGTTTAAAAGTGAATAATATACGCATATGTCTTCAGATCTTGGATACTGCTCTGATATATTCACGTAAGTGAAAATATTTTCCGTAACCTTCTGGAATACCACCGGTTAGAATATAGCATATTTCCAACGTGGGGTCAAATATTCACAAGGACAAAAAAACTAGAACCGCTATAATGAATCTACTGTATGTATGTATGCATGTATGTATGTATGTATGTATGTTTGTACTTGGTCCTTACTCTAAATGTAACACCGACAAAGAAATCAGTTGCTATACCTTCAGAAGATCTTGTTCGTATTGACATAGATCATTTCCATTTACACCTAGCTCTACAAATATCTGATTTATAAAACAAAAACGCTTGCTTATCATGGATAAATATATTTTCGACATTGCGACAAATTTCTACCAGCTTTAAAAAGGGAAACACACATATAATCGTTATATCCATCATGCAATCACAGTGTGAGACATTGCCATAGTAACATGCACAGCTCCTTCTCATTAGCTAATACACCGCTAAAACATTCTATTTTGAATAAAAGTGTCACCCTTAATTAGAAGCGAAGGCGCAACTCAGTGGCAAGGAGATTACTTCCCAACAACAAGGTTCCGGGTTCAGTCCCGCTGCTTGGCACCTTCGACAAATGTCTTCTCGTATAACCTCAAGCCGACAAAAGCCTTGTGGGTGGATTTAGTAGACGGAATCTGTAAGCCTGTCGTACATGTGTGTGTGTGTGTGTGTGTGTGTGTGTGTGTGTGTGTATAATGTATGCATGTATTACCGCGTGCGTTTTTTCTTTTTGGTGCCGGTGTATATTTGTCTATGTGAATTCTCATTTTTTTTGTTTAATGTAATGTTATATAATCAAATATTTCATTTGTACATACAATAATTCAATAATATTTATAATATTTTGCATGTTATAGATAGCATATGAATACATATATATTACATTCTATGAAATCCATTGTATTAAGACGTGCTCTTTTCCTTTTCCTTTTATATTTGTGTGTAAGCTTTTGTGAATTGATCTATTTCTGCATTATTGAACTGTAATAAATTCAATGTGATACAATGGAACTAATCACCTGTCGATAGATTTATAATCTTTATTGTCATTGCTGAAGTATTCTAACATGGCGCATAATTGCGGTGAGTTTTCTTTTTACAGTGTTATATTCATTTCCGTCTCTAATGGATATATATATATATACACACACACACACACA
>NC_069003.1:29291624-29292137 GCF_001194135.2 Octopus bimaculoides
ATATATATATATACACACACACACACACACACACACACACACACACACACACATATATATATATATATATATATATAAACACATATATTGTGTGTGAGTTCCTTTAAAGAGTTAATTGCATTTCCATGTCTATAAATGTGTATGTATATATGTGAGTGTGTGTGTGTGTGTGTTTGTTTGTGACCCTGTGTGTGTGTATGTAGGGGGAACTTGTGTGTGTGCATGTGTGTGAGTGTATAGGTCTGTGTGGGTGAGTATTCATATATAATAGCACGTATATATAAGGTTAAGAACTGTTTTTTTACAGAAAACTATCCAAAATGATTTTTCAACGCAATATTTGTATTTTAGTATTATATCTGTATGTGCTTCGAGACACAATATGCTAACAAGTAATTATTTCACGTTCTCTGGAATGTTTACAAAGTTCTTATCACGTCAACACACACATACACATACACTCACATAGACAGACACACACGCACAAACGTGTGTGTATATATATATATATAT
>NC_069003.1:29292491-29293751 GCF_001194135.2 Octopus bimaculoides
ATATATATATATATATACAGACACACACACGCACCCACATTGCCTATGTAGCCAGCGTACGCCGAGAAACTGTAACGTCATACATTCTGTTAAACGTGACTTTCCAATTGAACATCAATCACGAAATCAGAAATTATCATAACTCGATGACAACCACTGTGGCTGTGTGGTAACATGATTGCTTCCCAACCATATGTTTCTGGGTTCAGTCTCACTGTATGGCAACTTGGGCAAGTGACTTCCACTATAGTCTCTGGCTGGGCAAAGACTTGTAAATGGATTTTGATAGACAGAAATAAAAAGAAGCATACACACACACATACATACACACACACTCTCTCACACACACACACAGATAGACACACACATACACACACACACATACATACATATATACACATGAAAATATATACGTATATATATACATATGCATGTGTGTGTATGTATGCATGTACGTATATCTTTATATCTGTGTTTCTACCCATCCGCGCCTGACAACCAGTGTTGGAATGTATACGTCCACGTAACTTACAGTTCGGCAAAGCAGACCGATTGAAGAATTACTACGATTAAGAAAAATAAGTCCCAAAGTCGATTTGTTCAAGGTGGTGTCCCAGCGTAGCCGCAGTCAAATGGCTGAAACAGATGAAAGATGACAAAGCATCAAAGATAAAGGTGAAATTTGCATCGGGAAAAACAAAAATGCAGGTAACAATATGCTGAACCTTTCAATGTGACACGTGTCGAATAATTGATAAGGGGAAAACCAAAAAGAATGGGTAGGAACTGAATATTAATGTAAACCTGAACTGCAAAGGAAAACGTTTCTTCTGCTGCATTAAATACCCTTAATATAATGATAATTACATCCGCCAAACTTAATTAAACTTAATTAAATGGGTGCGAATGTATGTCCAACTAAAAAAGGGTTTATCTCTCAGAAATATTCCAAGTAATGAAAATCTACTCTTTTGCGCAAATGGAAACTTCAAAACTTCTTAAATCCAAAATTGAGCATGAAATAATCAACAGAGCTACTAAAAAAATAAAAAGAAATAACTTCTTGTATAAGGATTTCGCTCTAACATGTCTGTTTGAAAAACTGAACCACGGAAGCGCTTACATACACAATGTTAAAACTTGTCACATCTTTCTGTGCTTCAAAAGATTTTCAAAATTGCCAATTTCATTTAAAGAAAACCGTCTTTATATATGCTAATGAAATTCATAAGATAACCGTCTATTCCTTTGTTATCTCAT
>NC_069003.1:29293888-29295380 GCF_001194135.2 Octopus bimaculoides
TATATATATATATATATATATATATATATATGTAAATCTTATTTTCATTGGCACTGAATTGGTTGATACAAAGAACGACAGAAGAATATAAACGAGGTATAGAATGGAACACAATTCAACTAGAAGATTTATATTATGCAGACGACATTTGTTTGTTCTCATACACGCCTCAAGAGTTACAAAACAAATCTGAAACAGTCAAATAGGCAACATCATAGGTCTCAAAATCAACGAGAAGTAGTACACTCTTTATAAACATATAACAGATGCTGAGTATGTGACTTTAACGACCGAACAATCGCAAATGTTGACGTATTTATCTATCAAAGCACCAAACTAACAATGGTTGGAGATTGCATTCCTAAAATAAATACAAGAATTAGCAAATCCAAGCAATCATTTGGTATCTTACGCATTCCTCCACACCAATAGGGGTGAGGACAGTTTAGTTTCATTACTATGTGTATGAAAACACCTGTTCATTATCATTACCCTTCTTGTTCTTCGAACAGAGCTCATCAAGTCCTACTGCGTCCATTCCACAATGCCTGCACGATATCTTACAAACTTCACTGCCTGGACATTGAAGGCTTCACAAGATTTTGAGAATACTGCTTTGATATAAAATGTGGTGGAGAATTTCCAACAGTTCAAAATAGCAGCGTTCTGGGCAATGACAACTGAAACGATCGTAAAATGTTCGCAAAGCACAGGCTTTTTCGTTTTGAGGTACAATTTTTAGTGATAGCAAGTAAGTTTTTAAAGAAAACCAATATGATGAAAAAATTCAGTAGGTGGTGGAAAGTGGTTTCAGCTATAGAGGTTTTACATAGAATCTAAGTTGTGTGTCGTTTATCACTGTGGATGATTGAGACTTATATTAGAGCGGGTGATTGCTTATATCTCATGTGCAAAATGAACGTGATATAGCTGAACGTGTTAAACTAATCAGAAAGGAGTGAGGATGAAAAATGTCATTGGCCTGGGTGTTTTATCTCAGCAAAAATAAATATGTCAGAACCAAATGCTAGTATAGAAAATATATGACAATTCCTTTCTTCATAGACTTAAGTATCAGATAACGTGTTTCAATATGTAACTGGAATTGAAAACATTCTCTTAAGTGAAAATGTCAAATCAGTCCAACCCAAATTACTGATTTATATCGGAAGAAGGCTGTTGTTGATATATCCCATTTAGAGATTTTTCTTTTACCTCACTCCATGAATAAAAATGTCATTACCATGTGCTACTGTTTCTTATTAAACTGCTTTTGACTTTTTAATATCCCAGCGTTTTCGCCTGAATCAAAATATACGTAAACAATGGAATAAACTTGGGGAAAATGCAATATATCACAACGCATATAAATGAAAGATATACGTGCATACGCGCATACACACACCTACATATATATTTATACACACATGCAAATATATATACGCGTGTGTGTGTGCATATATATATATATATATATATATATATATATATA
>NC_069003.1:29295390-29303258 GCF_001194135.2 Octopus bimaculoides
ATATATATATATATATATATATATATATATATATATACATATATAATGAACATATACGTCCATAATGTACATATGTTTATATACATATACACATATAATGAAGAAGATAGGAGATCGCCAGGCCTTAAGATTTAAGGTTTGTTGTCATTTTTTGCCGGAAAGTTTATGAAACAAAATGGATGATAAAATATAGAAGAGCATATGGGCATCCATTATATGTAGCAGAAAGAGTAGTAAATTAAAATAACCCGTTGTGTATCATACGTAATGAAAATACATTGCGAAAATGGTAATCTAGATGATATCTCGCATGAATATTATGAGTTTAGGAACACATATATACATAGCTACTGGACTAAAAGCCAGTGAGAATACTCGATGTGCATTTGTGCTTCGTTGGCGTATTTCAATGTCATGTAATCACTGCCGACCCCATGCTAAGATGAACTCCACCGCTGTTGCTATATATATAACCAAACAGTGATTGATAGATCACTGATGTTACAATTAGCCGCCCGACTGAACAAAAGTCCGTATATACGCAACACAAATAGAATTAGATTAAATTAGTAATCTTTGTATGATATCTTATGGAAAGACATTGCGAAAATCAAATGTACCTCGATATCCATCCAGTGATAATATCTCTTATGCGCAATGAATTAACTATGAAATGCGGAAGACTATTTTATATGTGAACATATTTCTACTTTTTTTCTTTTGTATTCTATGATGGAGATATCGAAAAAATGATAAAATGCTGATCTTTAGATTCGTTTTTAATTCTTTTTAGTATCATTTTGAGAAACGGAACAATAGCAAACTAATACTCCAAATATCTGGTAATCTGGTTATAACTAATTATTCGGTACAACGCAATCCTCATATACCATGTGAATTCCGCTCTAACGCAATTTTCTTTGCAAATAAGGCGGCGTGCTGCCAGAAGCGTTAGCACGCCGGCCGAAATGCTTAGCGGTATTTCGTCTATCTTTACGTTCTGAGTTCAAATTCAGCCGAGGTCGACTTTGCCTTTCATCTTATCGGGGTCGATAAATTAAGTACCAGTTGCGTACTGAGGTCGATCTAATCGACTGGCCCCCTCCCCCAAAATTTCGGGCCTTGTGCTTGGAGTAGAAAAGAATTTTCCTTGCAAGTATTTGTAATTCAACCACAAGTCAAACAATATTTCGTTTATACCAACACCAGTATTTCAGCCGTACGTTTATTTTTTTGTTTAACATTATTATTATTATTATTATTATTATTATTATTATTATTATTATTATTATTATTATTAGGAGAGTATTGTAGTTCGCTTGAAGCATTGTGTATTGTTTGTAAAGAATAAAAAGTTTAGAATGGTATAACAATGCACTATAGAACAAAAAATAGACTATATACCTGTTGTAATTTGGTTATCTATAGTCCGATGATATTTCGAAATTAAAATTCCTTCTTCAGATCTTCTTAGCTGGAGTCTCTGTTATAAACAGATTCTGCCAGCTCACCGCCTGAATAATAATAATAATAATAATAATAATAATAATAATAATAATAATAATAATGATAATAAAGGTTCCAAATTTTGGCATAAGGGAGCAAGTTCGAAGAGGGTTCTATTCGATTGCATTGAATATAGTAATCAAAGGGTGCTTATTTTATCGACCCCGTAAAGAGGAAATGCACTGCCGACCATTATTATTAAAATTAAGGTGATACGCGGAGAGAAACGGTAGCAAAAGAAAAAAAGAAAACTTATAGTTGGCTTTTCTTTTCGTCTGGTTCTTTTCGTTATGAGTTCAAATTCCACCGTGGTTGACTTTGATTTTCCTCATCGCGGGGTCGATGATATAGGTTATGAGTTGAATATCTGATTCAATATGATCGACTTCACTCCTTCACCGATACTGTTGACCTTTTACCAAAGTGTGAAATTCTTATTACTATTATTTTTGTCGTTGTTATCCTAATGATGTTGTTGACTTTATTCTTTTTACCATATATATATTAATATTCTTTATTCATTTGTTAATTATTCATTATATAGAAATGTAATTTATCATTTCATTAATTATTAGATATCCTTTTGTCAAATTTAATATAATTGCTAATTGAATCAAAATATAATTGATAATTTGATGACACATACAACTAATTTTTAAAACAAAGAAAGCAAACTTGTTTTTGGTGCATGATACATAAATATAAAGTTGCAAAATATGATAAACGTATATCAAACATTTTAATGAAACACATAAAATACGAAACCGTTGCATAAGAAAGAAAGTATGCTGAAGTACATTTATCACAAACAGAACACCCTTAGCGAAAACAAACTCTACATTTTAACACTAATTATTACATACCTCGAGAACATTGAAACAAGCTTCTTACTTTACAGCCACCGTGTATAAGTTTTTTTATATATATTTTGTTTATGATTTTATAAATTTTATAATTTCCTGTTGGATCCCGCTTATCTGTCCACGACAGCATTTCGTCAATTTCGCTGTAATCATTTTCTCTCCTTCTATGCCCAGGATGGAGCAATACCTTAGACAATCTTAAAGAACGCATTCAATTAATAGTAAAGGATTTAAATCCTGAAATGCTTCAAAATGTGTTTCGAAACGTTAAGGATGGTTTCGAAATTTGCAAGGATACAGACAGAGTACATGTTGAAAATTCTCAATAAAGTTTTGATGCAATATTTATAAATCTATTTGTTTTGGTATCATAAGTAAGTGATAAGCATAAAATTCTGTTTACCTTTTCTTTTCTTTATGTTGCCCGATTTTCATTGAAATAGTTAATTCAGGGACGCCCTGTGAAACACTTCATTAGTATGATGTCATATGGAAAATATAGACCCTTATTCGTTTCTAAGACAACGTCTCACTGAAATTTAACAAGGACCTGGATCACTTTGAAAGATAGAAATTGTCATTAAATTATGTCTGCCATTTATTATAATTGCGATATGTCTACAAAATGTCAACACGGTATAATCTACTAGTCACTGCAGCTGCTTCAGGTAACAGCAAAATGTCCCTCAATTTCTACAATTTAGGGTTCAGAAGAGTGGAACTTTTTGGATAATGTGCAATTCCCGAGAAATATAAATTGTTTTTAGAAAAGGGTGTGATATTTCCAGAGACAACGAACGCCATGTAAGCGGAGTTGTTTTATCGTTCCATTTCTAGTTGTCTTTTATGTGTATATTTACTCTGTAAAACGTAGGCGAATGTCTGTTAAGTGTGAGGATAGTTAAGTTGGGATTACGTCCGTGTGCAGAAGATAAATGTGAAACAAGTGTTCAAAGTATTTGTAGATAGAAATACCTGTAAACAGATCATTAATATTTAAAAACAATGGTCTGAAAGATAATAAATGTTAAGGTATATCTTATTTCATACAATATAGACTCATTCTAGGCACGTTATTTAAGAATTGATCTCAATCATAAAGGAGAAGGAAAAGGAGAAGAAAGAGAGAGAGGGAGAAGGAGAGAACAAAACAAAGAGAAATGAGAGAGACGGAAGAGAATCGTTGCAATTGATCATAGAAATAGAGAGATTAGAACGGATCCCGGAAAAGAAAAAAGAAAACATTTATATTCTTCTTGAGAAAGTTTGAATTGATAAATTGATATCGAGAAAGAGACAAATGGAAGAGAGGAACGAGAAGGTGACGGACTTGATTTCAGTAAAATGAGTAAACAAGAACTGATCTCGATACTAAGAGAGAAATATTAAAAACATAGAGACAGAAATAAGCTGAGAAGGTTATAAAGATTTTCACAAGGAAAACTGAATGTATATTCATAATTTTACAATTGCAATGTAGAGTTAAACGCTATAATTAATTACAAAGAATAATTTCAGTTTCTTGACAAATGAATTGTATTGATTTTTAATGAACGATTAGATATTACGCGTAGTTGTAACTCGCTGAGATGATTGGATCTTTGACAGCCGGGAAGAATTCATATGTCAGATTTCGTACATTATCAATATAAGTTGCCCACATGTGAATAACATTAATAAAACTATATTATACGTACAGGCATATGTGATGCACCAAAAGTGCATTCGATATGCAGACACACTCAGACAAAAGTAGGTGCATGCGTGCATGCACAAATATAGACTAACACGAATACAGATAGACAAACTGAAAGACATACAAACTCATGGAGATTTCGTCTGCATCTATGCAAAAGTTGTATTATTCTGTCCCCAGTATTATTCACAATTTTAAATCTTTGCTGGTCTCATATAATCAATAGTTCTCGGCAAAGATTCATTAAAATACCTTAAACTGACAATTTGACAAACAACATTACAACAGACTGCAGTGGGTCACAAACGGCATCATGCCAGGAATGATTGATATCCTTCAACATGTTAAGAGTAAACACGAACTATGTATGCAACGTCACTTCCGACTTTAATGTCGCCATTGATGTTGTCGTTACTGCTGGTAGTGGTGGTGTTGATGTTGGTGGTATTTATTCCAAAAAGTAATTTCTGACATAGAATGTCAAAGATTAAAGTCCTGCCAATAATCAGTCTCTTTATAACTATCACTTCGTATATATATATATATATATATATATATATATATATATATATATCGCTCTTGATTCGAACACACTTGTATGATACGTTAGTAATTGTCCCTCATAGTCCCCGTTTAACGTAGACCCATTGCGTGGAAAGTTGAAATTTAATATTCAGATGTAATATTTATCACCAGATCAATATGGCTGTTCGACACTACTACTGTTTCAACCGCAGAAAGATCGTCTGACAATAAGAGATGAAAGTACTATCTATACTAAGAAGTAATATTTATCACCTCATCAATATGGTTGTTGGGCGTTACTAGTTACTATCGTTTTAACCGCAGGCAGGATGAAGGTTGCACCGGTAACCAGCTCACAGAGGATCTGCCTGAGGCGAAAACGGTAGTAATGTCGAATAGTCATATTAATGGGACGATAAAATTTCTTTCTAAGTATAGTTACTACTTTCATCTCTTATTGAGATTTTCCAACTAGCTACTTTGCTTATTGCCGGATCAGTGACTGATGGTCGCTTTATTTTCTATGGATTGCGAGCCGTCGGGTGTTCACGAATGAAGTTGGGCACAAGTAGACCGAGACCGCTCGCTCTCGTAATCCCGTCCTCTGCTAGCGGATGTAGGAGTTCGCTCCCCTGCTTGCAATATACAGACGGTGTATGTATATATGTATGTACGTACGTATGCATGTGTACATATATGTATAGGTGTGTGTGTTTGTGCGTGCGTATTTCTCCGTATTTGCTTGCGTGTGGGAGAGGAAACGTATGCATTTGCATCACTGTCGTGTGAGTTGGTATGTTTTAACAGATATCCACAGTACCGTTCATTAACACATTATTTAATCTTAACCTAATATCTACCTTGGATATCGAATCTTCCAAGAAAGAAGAAATACGCCTCAGGCAACGTACCAAGGTTTGGTATAATCATTACAAATAACATTGCAGGAGTTGCTCCAGCATGGCTGCAGTTCAATGCCTGAAATCGTTAAAAGATGATAAATAAATAAGTGTATACTTATTAGTAGACAGAGATGAAAAGTAAAATACGTTTAACATTTTAGACATCTTACGTTCTTTAATCATTCTACGTTGACAGGTTACGATTTGAGTTAGATTTGTTAGCTATTTCGAACAAGAAGTCCATATGTTTTTTGTTGTTTTCGCCTTCAGTTAGTGAGAAAGGAAATTAAATTAAAATGTAATGTACTTAGTATCGCCCTAAAAAAAAAAAATTCTTAATTAATTAAAATTTCCTTTTTAGTCTGAGTTCGAAATTAAATGCCCAGTAGCAATTATCGAAAGACTGAAACAAAACAGGTGGTAATTATTTCAAGAATTTGCAGCGTAATGTTTTAAGTTCATTTGCATGTTAGCAAAAATGAGAGTCTGAAAATTCCAGGCAAGTAACAATAACAGACATGCTAATATCTCTTAGAACTCAGCAATAGGGGTTAGTGTAAGTAACCGCATGTAAGAAAGGTTCACGCAATTAAATAAAATCTGAATGAACTGAGAGCGGCTATATGCATTTGGTGAAGTATATGGAATTATAATATAACGAATGCTTTATGCAGAACTGAGTAGTATATATATATATATATATATATATATATATATTTAATTTCATATCAATTTTTCACATGGAGGAGGCATTCGTCTAAGTAATTGGCTGGAAAAATTTGGGTATTTTTCATCACACGAAACCAATGGTAACCTTTATGCTTTTTTCGTTTCGCTCACCCGTATACTGTTGAATCTGTTATTTTCAGTGTAAATATTTTTGGTGGCTAAACTGAGGTGTTTTAACTCCTATTTCTAGCGGGTCAAACACTTTAATGTATCCTTTGATTAATGTAAATCATATGTATATATATATATATATATATGTGTGTGTGTGTTTGTGCATGTGTGTGTGTGTGTGTGTGTGTGTGTGTGTGTGTGTGTATTCACATGTATATACACATACATATATATATATATATAAACATATAAACGTACATAGACACACACACATATGATAGATTAAAGAAAAACAGAGAACGCATAGAATATTCACTTTTTAATCATTGTGCAGTCATATTCAGGTCTTCTTTTTTGCCTATGTGACGTTTCAGCCAATTGTTAGCGTCCATACTTGCATTTTAAAATCTGTTATGATGTAACAAATAGACAATGACTTCTTGGCATTTTAACTGCTAATTTCCGTTTTTTCTCGAATGGAGAATTATTCCAACTGAATGGGAAAAATTGTGTTCCATTATTCAACCGCGTGGTGAATACTGTTCTAAAAGCATCTCAAAGCTGGCTTATCGACCCTACTGGTCAAGGGAGGAATTTATTTGCCAAATCTACGTCATTTAATTACATTCCGCTTTTTGGTCTATTTGATAAACACATCAATCGCTGTTTTTTTTTCCAGAGTAGTCAAGGCTTTCAATTCCCTTACTACTAATTATATACTTTTCGTGTATCAGGCTCTTACGGTGTCTGTCTGTGTTTTTATTATTCATATTTTAATAAATTAATATTGGTAGGTACTTGAATCTATTTGTTCGTATGTTATAGATACATATATCATCACTGTTATTACTTATACTATTGTTACTAGTATCGATATTATTTTTAAATATTAATATCTTAATGGATAGGCAGGTTCATTTTATTTGTTCGTATATCTAATTTATATTATAGATACTTGATTTATTGGTATCATATTATTTTTATCCCCCATAATATCTATTTAAAATTTTATTATATTAACCTTAAGTTTTTATTTCTTATATATCCCCAGCACAAGTTATTTAATCTTGTTATTTTTCCGGGGTTTTTTTTTATCTAACATGCATATCTTTATTTTTATGGACAGGGCCTATGACCTCTACTTGCCTATTGCTAATTAATTTACGTTTTGATGTGATAGTCTAGTATATTTCCCTTAACATATTTCTTTTACTCTCATATATTGTGCTGTCACCTAATATATTCTGTTACAACTATTTGTACTGCCCACCTATATATTTTGCTCGTATTAGTGTTATTGATATTAATAGAAAAGATGTTCACTCTGGTTTCAGTTCGAACAGAAATAGACAATATATTCATGTATATATATATATATATATATATATATATATGTGTGTGTGTGTGTGTGTGTGTGTGTGTGTGTGTGTGTGTGTCAGTGTATACACGGTGGTGCACCAGCATGACCGCAGCCACTTGGCTGAAACACATAAATAAATAAATAAATAAAAATATATATGTATGTATATATATATA
>NC_069003.1:29303280-29306046 GCF_001194135.2 Octopus bimaculoides
ATATATATAGTAGTTACTTATGTTTGAATGTACTTATGTACGTATGAATAACCAAGTTAACTGTAAGCCGTTGCTTATTAATTATGAATCCCAACTGTGGAAAAATGTCTCACTAATTAGATACAACTCAAAAGAATGTAATTTCAAACAATTTTCAAAGTATGATGTTAATAAATCAAAAAAATGAGTTTTAATATTGTAAAAAAAGTCAATTACTTTAATTTACATCGAAATTATATTTTAAATATCATATGGTTCGGATGGAAATCAATTCATGATTCTTCACATAATTCGTAAATACATATTTAAATATTATATTTCTATTGTTGTTCATAAATCAATATTAAATATTTCTATGCTAATGAGTTCTTATCTACGTAGCATTTCTCCATTTTATTATGTTAAACAGAAAAGAAATGTTTTTGCTTGTTAATTATAATTTAATACGTTTCTCTACGTCCCACAGTATATTGAATTGAAGTATATTAACATTAAAGTAAGTGAGAAAGATTCGATGTGTTAATTAGACCTGAAACTTATTCCAGCTAAGTCATCTAGCCATCACGTCATATTCTTTTCCAGGAAGGAAGTAATCTGCATAGATACAAGTGCGACTGTGTAGTATGCAGTTTGCTTCTCAACCACATAGTTTACGGTTCAGTTCCGCCGCATGGCACCTCGGGAAAGTACCTGTCAATATGGCCCCCGGGTGGCCAGAGTGTTGCGAGCGTATCTGGTTGACAGAAGCGAAAGATATATATATTTACGCAAACAGTAAACCCCATACCCGTATCGGATGGGAGAGTCTGTCATATATATATAGGGGGTGGGTTCGTGTGTGTGTATCGTTGGCGATTTTCTTTATCCGTTTTCCCTTCTTTGGACTTTTTCTATATTTCTGATGAAGAGCTCCGCTCGAAACGTGAAGTCCTTTCTTTTCTCTCCTTTCCTGAGCATCCAATAACAGTACTTGTTCCACATCCTCACGTTGTTGTTTTTTCTTGCTTGTTCTCGATTGGATTGACTACATATATATATATATTTGTATCCAAACGCATACATAAACATATGTATATGTCTGTGCATGTGTATTTGTGTCTCTCTCCCACCACTTCGCCTCTAATGCTTGTGTACGTCCTTGTGACATTACTGGTTCGCCTAAATTGATCGATAGAATAACTTACAGAATTCAAAACTTAAACACCGATTTGTTCGACTAAAACCTTTCAAGGCAGTGCCATGCCATGGCCGCAGCCCAAAGTCTTAAACAAGTAAAAGATTGAAATATAGAAGATAGTTATTGTTTTCTTAGTTCCAATATGTCTGGAAAAAAATATTTAAATAAAAGATTCAAAATTCTGATTTATGAGCACTGCGCTGTCTTCCATACGTTCAGTCAATGAAGGTCGACATTTTGTACTTTTGAATCAATATCGGAACATTAAATCCTTTAGTTTTCAACATTTGACAGAACAAAAGTTTTAAAAGTCCTCTTCTAAATATGAATGGATTAAATACGTTGTCAATAAAAAAAATATACATATTTCAATAATCTCTTTAAGCAATAAATATTATTTAGAGATCTTAAAAAGTTTTCTATTCAATATGAATTCAAAAACGTTGTCAATAAAAGTAAACTCATTGTCATATGCTGTTTATGATATAAATATTAGTAATAATAAAGAAAGCATCTTTTTATGATTCAGAGAAGGCAAATGAATATGATCCTTGACCTTTTCCCAAGCGTCCAAGGCTGATAGAAATGGAATAAATTATTTAGTGACAGGATACATATACCCAATACTTACAATAAAATGTTCTAGTTACCCAAGGACCAGATAGTATTTTTAAACCGCGCGAAGGAAAGAATCAGCCTACTTTACTCGTAAAGGTTTAGTGTAAAACTGGATAAGGTAAAAGGCATATATCCCAGCTAACGCACAATGGGATCCATTTTGAAGGTATGGTTTGAAGCAAATTTATGCAGGTAAATTCTCATGTATTGCAGGTAGATCCAGTGAGATCCTCCGTGGTTGTATATGTTGTTGAATATAGTACTTCTAGGTTAATATCACTAGAAGGTTTTATTATATTAATTAAATAAATCGGCGACTAATTATTGCCACGTAAAATATACAGGTTTCTCTTAAGCATTATATAGAATTATTATCTGTAGTTTTTGTTCTTCAGTTAGCTATGGAATATTCAGTGCGTTTTCATGAAATATTAGTCTCTCCACACATAACATATTGATTATTTTGAAGCGGTGGCGTCAAACATTCGGAGAAAATTAACTCTAAAGAAACAGTTAGCATTTGTCATATGTCAGAAAACAATACCAATCACGTGTTATCATGTATTATTTAGTACTAAAACATGATTTGCGTTTCAAAGAAGTATAACAAATGTTCTTTTAATAGAATTGCTGTTCTTAAAGGCGCTAGCTGTATAGGCTTAGCAATATGACGCATTTATTCAGTAAGTTTCCTCAACGCTGAAGACTTACTTTGCATCTTTCTTTCTTTCTTTCTTTCTTTCTTTCTTTCTTTCTTTCTTTCTGTTATTTTATTTTAAATTTGTCTTTTTTCTCTTTCCATTGGAAAGAATCATGAATGTCGGAAATAGTTTTCTCCTAAATAAATAGAAGTTTTCATGATATGTTATTATATTTTCTTTTATACGACCGAGCTTTCATAACGGAAAACATTAATAATAAAACACATACATGCCAACATGTATGCAGGTATATATATATATATATATATA
>NC_069003.1:29306441-29308412 GCF_001194135.2 Octopus bimaculoides
TAAGTACTAGGCTTACAAAAAATAAGTCCTGAGGTCGATTTGCTCGACTAAAGGCCGTGCTCCAGCATGGCCGCAGTCAAATGACTGAAACAAGTAAAAGGGTAAAAGAGTATATACATGCATATATATATGCGTGTGTGTGTGTGTGTGTGTGTGTGTGTAGTTATTCATAGATCAAACTTACTCAGATTACAGAGACTCAAAGAGATAGAGTGAATAAGTCGTTACAGGTCCAACAGCTAAGTGCTTGGCGTTACTTCATAAAGCTGACACGGTGGAGACATCGGAGTGTAAGTTCAGATGATTTTAGCACTACGAAGTGTCTTATATATAGATTTTCTCGCTTTCATTTGCTGTCTGCCCCTCTCTTTCTTCCTTCTCTCTCTCTCTCTCTCTCTCTCTCTCTCTCTCTCTCTCTCTCTCCCTATCTCTCTCTCTATATATAGATATATATTTATATCTATATGCACGGGTGTGTATGTGTGTATATGTGTTCTTGTGTGTCTAAGTGTATGTGTGTGTGTGTGTGTGAGTGTGTGTGTGTGGAACGGACTAAGGACATACGCCTGCCCAGTGTATTTACGAAAATTCGAAGGCCCCGCTCTAAGAATGTGAATATAGATTGGAGAGCGGGTGAAAGGGCTCGTATCTTTGGTGTTCAGGATATATAGGATTACTTGATTGTCCGTAATTGAACTTTTACCTATATCGGGAAGACAGCATTATTCACGTTATCCCATCTGTTCTTACATGGCATTAATATTTTAAGGACCCACTAGTTCTATCCTCTGAGCAATATATTTGTCTCTCCGTTTCCAGATATGTTTTGCAAACGTAGTGGTATACTTTGTCATACTGTCTAAATGACGTCTCGTAATTAGGCATTCTTCAAACGGGTTCTATTATTTGATTTGTTGCGTTTGATGTGACTTCAGTATAACTACAAGAAGGACGGAAAACTTGTTGACTCTTCACTGTTATCGTTAAAACGAAGATAAACATAGAGATCTGCAGATTAGAAGAGAATCTTGTTTATATAATTACACTCAAAATATTGAATATGCTTTGGTACTACAAAAGTGAATTCGAAACCATAAGATCACAAAAGGACTTGATAAGTACATAGCTTCAAAGTGAAAATAATTTCCTGCTTACGCGACTTAATAACTAAGAAACTTTTTTGTTTAATTGTGTAGCGGCGGAAGGTGAGGTACCTTAGAAAAATGTTTGATATGAGCTTTGATAGATAAAGAATTAAACATGATTATTCTACATATGTAGGCTTAAATTACTTTCCCGTTTGCAGCCTTGTATATGTCTTTCAGTGTGTACGTATGAATATATATAAAGGAAAGAATAAATAGAGTCAAAAGAAAGAGGCAGTATGATTCGACAGGTGTTTAATGACCACTACACATGTTTCATTACAACATAGATCCTAGAACTGGTAGTATACCATAATACTGCCGGTTGTCTGGTAATATTAATGGTGAACGAAAAGAGACTCGTGGAATAAGTACTAGACTTCGAAATAAGTACTACGTTCAATTTGTTCTAGATGGTGCCCCCTCAGTCCGTTGTGTGAAACAAGTAATAAATAAATGATAAAAAGATACATATACAAATACACACACACACACACACACAGATATATGTGTATGTGTATATATATATATATATATATATATATAATCTTTGTATTTTTTACAAATTCCCCCCAAAAGTCACAAATAGGGGGAAATAAAAATGTTGGAAACGTGATTTCTGGACAAAATAGTATTAAACCCTCTTCTACAATGAAACAATACATAGTTTATTATCATCCTTAAGAACAGAAAGCACTTTCACATAAACCTTTCCTTTCACTATTAAACAAACAATAACTTCCATTATGCCATTATCAGCTGTACCGATTCAACCCATAAGAAAGGCACAAATAATACAATGTGCCTGTAGGGCATAACACACGGG
>NC_069003.1:29308454-29312507 GCF_001194135.2 Octopus bimaculoides
TATATATATATATATATATATATATATATATATATATATATAGTTTGAAGCCTTGCTTCCTATAATTCTCTACCACAGCATTGTAACCTTGAGGTATGTACAAAACACATTTGCTATGTATCACATACCCAATGGTCAAATAGCCACTTAATGGAATCGAACCTGTTAAAACGTTAAAACATGAACGCAGGACTAAAATTTTAAATGCATAATCGCTTCTAACCCAAATGACTCCTCTTGTTATGTTTTATCCTATTACATTCCATTATATTAAATCGAAAATACAAATATAGTAGAAGGCTTTGAAATTCAAAGTAACTGGCGAGATAAGGAGCATCTTTTAAGAAGTACATTACATGTTTACTCAGAAATTTACTTTACATAGGAATACATCATTAACCATGCAAAAGTCATGGCATGAAACGAACGTTAAAGCCATTTCATTATTCTCAAAGAAAATCTATTTAAGGCGTGGAGATTTATAACTGCTTTGATTTCAGTTCAGATGTAAGCAAACATATAATCATCAATAATACTAATAATATAGATAGGTTTTGCTGTGATGCAACCTATGTCATACTACTTCAACCAAAAGGAATAACCTCGTTGACCTTGTAATCTCGTGGCCTATCATATATGTTCATTTACACAATCTGAAATGTCAAGTCAGCGGATGAGGTTTTATATTACGAATCGATGACTTTGAACTCACAAAGCAGTCATATCTTAGCGTTTTATTATTTATAGTTCAATTCCTATTGCACTGACAGTGCCAAAACGTAAACCGAAGAAAAAAGCCAATTTCTTATTAAGATTAAATATGATAATTCATATATCTGTAGTTATGCATGTATACGAACTTCATATGTGCTCTTGCTTGCAGGCGTGTACCCATATATATATATATATATATATATATATATATATATATATATTATATATTATATATAAGGGCATAACTATACAAGAATGCCTCACGTTAACTACCGTAATAAACACATTTTTACGGTAAAAATGTGTTTATTACGGTATTAATGTGAGGCATTCTTATATAGTTATACCCTTATATATATAAATAGATAAATATGATTTTGGGAAGAACGATAGATTCTTCCTTATGAATACATGTGGTATATATGTATATGTATGTATAAGTATATATATGTATGTATGCATATTCTTCTCCCTCACTCTCTTGCTTTCTCACTCTGTCTTTCTCCCTATCTATCTATCTATCTATCTATCTATCTATCTATCTATCTATCTATCTATCTATCTATTCGTTAGATTTCAGTTTTCCAAACTGCATACGCACGAATTTATGGAATATCACGAACGTCAATTTGTAGGTTTTTATAGCAGTCCCCAGTTTGCAACGTTCACTCATATGATACAACAAGGAACAGATGTGATACCACTTGATTCAAATATCACGAGAAGGATATAGTCATCGATGCAAATTATATTGTATAATATGAAACACTTTCGAATAAAATAGTAAAGAAACATGCTTCTGATTAGACATTATCTATCAGTTAGCCTTTAATCTCTGAGATATATATTTGATTGGAATCAATTCTATTGTTAAATTAATAGCTTCAAGAAAGCGGACAATAGTCAACATCTGGTCGTCCATTTCAATAAATGCTACACGAACGATAAACTGCTTAAAGCCGACGCAATCAGAGTAGATCGATTGTTTTTATATTTGATTTACTGCACATTTGTTTTACAGACAGGATACGATCATTAAACTATTAACTGAACATATATGTAAGAGAGATTTTACGGAATTCCCAGTGATTCGTGTCTGTGACACATTTTAATTGCAGGATCAGACTGTTTAGCTTAATGCCGTTTCGTTATGAATATCACAGATAGCTGTTCGTCTCACGATTCATTACACTCGGACATAATACATAAATGTTACGTAATTAGGCAGCTCCATTTACAAACTATTAACATAACAGGAAGAAACTATTAAATGCTAGTTACTAAATTATTAAAATGCATGCATCGCTGATGGTTCAGTGTTGCAGGCATGGTCATCTTGTTGTGGGGTTTCTGTTGTCACCATGCTATTCTATGATCGAGCCTACGGTTTGGCAATTTGGGCAAATATGTTTCCCCATATTCTCGAGTTGGTCAATGCCTTCTGAACGGAATCTTGTATGGAGAATCACTGTATGTCTGGTGGTGATGTTCATGATGATGGTGGTATCTTTGTGTGTGCGTGCGTGCATGTGTGTGTGTGTGTGTGTGTGTGTGTGTGTGTGTGTGTGTATGTGTGTGTGTGTGTGTGTGTATTTTACTCCCTTCCGCTGTTGACTGGAGTTAAAAAGTGTTAAAAAGCGACGTTTTCATCTATTGCCGTTTTAATCCAACGTTCTGTTTATCTAGAATTTCAATCTTCTTCATACAAAAGATAATCAAATATTTGGAATCGCATGAAAGAGCACAAAGATCAATTCTAAATATTAAGAGTTTGCAAGCATCCCACTAGGGGTCAAGCAAAATTCTTCTTGCTTTAAGAAATCTATTGTAAATAGTTACACAAAAACTGGGTGTGTAATTTGTATTTAATCCTCTTTGGATTACGCTCTCAAATAGATAGATAGATAGATAGATAGATAGATAGATAGATAGATAGATAGATAGATAGATAGAGACAGGCATATAGATATTTGCATGTATGAATGTGTGTGTTGGCGGTGGTAAAACCTTTATGCAAAGAATACATTAAATGCACGGCAGGTTTATGAAACTAAAGTAGAATAATGTTTTCCATACAATGTATGCATGAAAATATCTTAACCAACAATGAAAAAAAAATACCAATCGGTGTTTTCAAACAAAAAGTCACATGTCCTCTTTGCCCTACTCCGGCAAAACAGGGATACCTTTGTTATTCTAACCTTAGTAAATTTAGGGAAGCAATGATCACCTCCGTTTTTTAGAAGCCGGTAAGCCATGATCATCTTGCTCAGATATGCGATATCTAAAATTATATATTCGTTACAGAGAAAAACAACTAGTTTTAAATCTCTAACCGAGAAATATGTAGTAGCAGTACTAAACATTTAAGTCTATTTCCCAGCACAATGTGTCCGATATGTAGACCAAATGCTAATTAATATAGAAATACAATTCTTCGCAGCAGGTGCATCAGATACAATAGCTATCAAAAAAATAACAACAGAGCAATTGCATATATATACACTACAAAACCCACATATACATTTGATATAGATTGAATTAGAGAAAAACAAAACATTCATAACATGGAATACAACATGTATCTCAGTTTACGTCAAACTAACCACTATTAGAATACGTTACAAATGGCATCGAAATTAATAAACATAAAAGCCAGAGAACGTAGTTTAGACAACCAATATATTATATTACTGTCGAACTAAAGTTGTTTTGTTTTGCTGCAATATTGCATTATAGACATTATCTATATATTCTAAACAGAACTATAGATACTGTCAAGCCAGTGTGGTTAAGAAGCTAGTTTTCGACCATGTAGTACCGGGGTACGTTCCAATGCGTAGCGCGTTGAGAAACTGTTATCTTCCACTGAAGCTTCTAGCCGAATAGAGACTTGTCAGTCAGTGAATTAGGTGAAGGGAAGTTGTCTGGGCGACTGTCGTATACACAAACAGTCACACACACACACAGTTGGGTGAATGTTTCGAGAATGCTCCATGTGATGGATCTAAACGCGCTCGTAGGCTGGATTAGTTAAAGAGTGGAAGGGGTCTTTGCTGGGATTCCCTTGGCAATGGAGGTAACCAGAATGGGTAAAGTTCATTGATGCTCTTGGTTCAATGAAATGAGTACTACTTCAGTGCTGGGATTGATATAAACGACTGGTCCCTTCCACCAAATTTCATACTTTGTTGTTATAGTAGAAAAAAATTATTATTATTATTATTATTATTATTATTATTATTATTATTATTATTATTATTATTATTATTATTATTATTATTTTTTTATTATTATTATTATTTTTATTATTATTATTATTATTATTATTGTTCAGTA
>NC_069003.1:29312677-29313431 GCF_001194135.2 Octopus bimaculoides
TTATAACGTGCTTTCACTTCACTACCGAGCGCAGCTCTGTGCGCTTTGGGCATGTGCTGTGGTTTGCTGTGGTGCTCTTATGTTTACTGTATTGAAAGTATTTTGCGTAGAATGTGTGCAGTACCCAGTAGTGCAATTTTCTGTATGTTATATATATTTGTAAGTCCTGATTGTTATTATTATTATTATTATTATTATTATTATTATTATTATTATTATTATTATTATTATTATTATTATTATTATTATTGCCCCGAGATCGTCTTTGCTTTTCCTCCTTTCAGTGTCGATAAAATCGCTTTCATGCTGGGGGTCGACCAAATCGACAAGTCCGCCCCCACCCAAATTTGAACCCTTGTTGCTTTAGTCAAAAGAATGCACAGCGGCATTTATACCTTCTTCATTTTCTGAGTTCAAATTCCGCTGAGTTCGATTTTGCCAATCATCCTTCCGAGGTTAATTAAATAGGCACCTGTTGAGTACGAAGGTCGATTTTCACAACAAAACAACGCCACAGAAATTACTGGCCATCTGTAAAAATTTGAAATAGTAATAATTATTATTGATAATTAATATCAATTACAATAACAACAGCAATACAGTATAATAATGTGTATCCATGCGTACGTAGACACAGACACAGACACACACACACAAACACACACAAACACGTATATATAGATACATATATATATATATGTACATACATATATGTACATATATATATACATATATATATATATATATATATATA
>NC_069003.1:29314866-29321157 GCF_001194135.2 Octopus bimaculoides
TATATATATATATATATATATATATATATATGTGTGTGTGTGTGTGTGTATATATACATATATACATATGATACATATGTTTATATATACACAAGCATACACATAGAGACTCCACATATAAATATAGGCACACATAGATACATACATTTGCATCTGCTGTGTGCTTTGTAATAATTGTTCACACAGATTTTGCATTGATTTTCGTTATGTTCTGTATTATTTGGTTGGCAACGAAATATCTTAAGGAGGCACACACAATCATGAAATCTCCATCTAAATCTAATTTCCTGATCTAAGCAGCTGCACTCTATGTTCTATGTGCGTAATTCTCGAGAATAATTTGCTAAAGTGAAACGTGGCTGTCATCCCTGTACGGGTAATCCAGCAATATCTCTTTATTAAGCCAGAACAGTCGGATGTATTTAAATGGTCTAATTTTTTTACGGTAAGGTCTGAAGTAACTACCTTTCTCTTTTTAACACACAAACACACACACAGAGACGCACACAAACACACACATATATACACTAATACAGACGTACATATATACGTACATACATACTTGCATATTCATATCTACATACTTTCACGCTTACATACACACATATATATGGAAATGGTCAACTAGACCCATTGTGACGTAATTAACTATGGGAAAATTCACAAAATTGTCAGACATTGCAGTGTTTACTTACGGAATTGTATATTCTGATTTCGAACCCAACCAAAGTCGATATTCCTTACATCCATCCCTGTATTAATAAAATATGAACCACCCTGTCGTGACTTTGATTTAAACCGACTCCATCTTCTACTCAAATTTCAATTATTATTAAAAACCAATACGGAGGCAGTAAGCTGGCAGAATCGTTAGCACGCCGGGCGAAATACTTAATGGTATTTCGTCTGCTGCTACGTTCTGAGTTCAAATTCCGCCGAGGTCGACATTGCCTTTTTACCTTTACGGCTGGGGTAGGGGTTGATGTATTTGGCTATCCCCCTCCCCCCAAAGTTTCAGGATTAGAAACCAATACAATTATAAGTTGCAAGGAACTGTAGAGCGTCGGAGAAAATATCTTGGGAAATTTTGTTACCCTGAGACACTGAACTGGAAGAATCGTTAGCCGGCCGGGCTATGTGATTGGCGGCTTTTCCTCCGTCTGTACGTTCTAATTTCAAATTCCGCAGAGGTCAACATTGCCTTGCATCCTTCTGGGGAGGTTAAAACAAGTAGCAGTTCAGCACTAGTGTCAATTGACCCGACTCACCCCTCCTTCAATAGTACTGAGCTTGCACACCACTTATTTCCATTCACAGTATTTTTATAATTCGACTTTCCTAAACGACATTTTATACCACCACGACAACTTCATTTTCTTTGTGAATGTGTACTTTAACATACATCCATTTCGCTATACGTTATGAAGAAATACAGTCACTCACTTTTTCTCTCACATGCACACGCACGCATACATACAGAAATGATGCATGCATATGTATTTATGTACATGTATATGACAGAGAAACATATATATGTATATATATATATATATATATATATATATATATATATATATATATATATATATATATATATATATATATATATATACACAATGGGATACTTTCAGTCTCCTTCTACCAAATCCACTCATAGGGCTTTGGTCGGCCCGAGGCTATAGTAGAAGACAGTTGGCCAAAGTGCCATGTAGCGTGACTGAACCCGGAACCATGTGGTTGGTAAGTAGGCTACTTACCACACAGCCACGCCTGCGCCCTAGCTACTTACCATACAGCCACCCATATATATATGTATATATATGTGTGTGTGTGTGTTTATATATATACATATATACATACGTGTAGATATACACTAGTTTAGGTACAATACTACATCTTGCCATAAAGTATTTTTTAGTATTTATTTTCGATATAACTTTCTGTATCTACATTTCTGCAGTTTTCTTCCAAGCTAGTTTTTTTATGTCTGTTAGTGACAATGACGCTGTACGCTAAATTTAAAGCAACATTCAGACCTATTAAATGCAGGACTATTCGCAATGACTTCATATTTATGTCAGTTCTTAATAATCCTCACGACTCCTAGGCTAGCCAATTAGAGTGAAGTCTCAATTATATGAGACAACACACAATAGGTTTTGATGCAATACAGCAAAAACATCACTTAGTAAACAATAGACTGTCAGACCTTTGGCTTTCTAGACGAGCGAAACTATTGCAATGATTCAATGAAAAGAGTTCAGTTATATTGGCGCTGTTTCGTTCGAGCTACTTTTAAATACAATATACCAGAAAGTTGCTTTTCTTCGCGTAGTTCACAGCGTACGCATCACAACACGCTGAGATTCAACAGAACACTATATAAAGAGCTGATATTTATTGCTTCCATAGTCGTGGCTTATCGATCACTATGCCAGATAATATTTGCAACATGTCAAATATATTAGTGTTATATTTTACAACTGTTACATTTATATATGATATATACTAGCTGAACGACCCTGCGTTGCCCGGGTTTCTGCTGTCCTTATTCAGATTAGTAAGCAACTCATAATTATTTCAAAATATCTATATTTTATTTTAAAATATCCAAATTGTAATGTTAATAGAATTTAGAATTGAAAATCTGTCAATGTTGAAGCACCTCAGGGTAAACAATATTTATTGTATAATTTGTGTTGGTGTCGAAATGAATGAATTGTTGCTGATTCCAACTCATGAGCAACCAACATAGAGTTGGCCATGGAAGAGCATGTTGGAGAGAGATCAAGTGCAACTCCGGAGATTTGTTAATTGAAATTCCAAGACTTAGTTTGACAGGAAACTGAAGCATCTTGATTTCAAATGGGACATCTTTTGGTATCAGAGAAATTTTTGGAATAAAGGCATTTTCTCCTTTGTGACTACCTGTTAGGATTGTTGCATCCAGGACATGGGACTTCATGGAAGTAACATTAATGCGAGTTGCATTACACAGGTGAGATGGTCAAGATTCCTATGCAACATAATGGGAACACCCAGTTTTAGCGTCAAGTTATGCGCTGGGTTTAAGAGTGTTCAGATATTTCACAGGGTATTGAACAACCTGATCTTTATCGACTGTTGTTAATTGATCGAAAAGTCATTTGTGATGTATCTGTTAACTTTTGAAGAATTTCATGATTGAGTTTATCAACCATTCCATTAGTTGGAACTAGTATAGCTCTTTCACATAGCCAGTTTCCATCAGTGTAATTTACAGATAAACTAGGAAATACTTTATCTATAAGATCCCTAATAGAAAGTATCATTTGATTGCATGTAATTTCATGTAGCAGAAGTCTTGAGTTGAATATTATTATCCCATTACCAATCTTCAGAATCTTGTATGATCCCCTTGTATAAGTATTCTGATGTTCCTTGTAAGATGCAGTTTTTTCACGTCTCCAAAGATACGATTTTTTGAAGCATGCATTGAACTCATCATCATTCTATCCTTTGGGGATAATTGGCAACGTTTGACGAAAATCTCCTGCAAGAACAACTGTTACTCCTCCCCAGAGCGTGCTCTTGTCTTTTTATATCTTGGAGATTACAGTCAACTAGCTCTGGAGCTCCACGATGTGACAGTGCGCTCATCCCAAACAATGATGCAAGTTTGTTGGAGAGCTGTTGTCATTGAAGAGTTTTTATAAATGTTGCAGATTTAAGATTCTTTCATTGCAATGTTTAGAGGGAGCTTGAACACTGAATGAGCAGTTCTTCCCCCATTGAGGAGAGTAGCTGCAATAGCAGAAGATGCAACATTGGAAGAAGATTAGAATTTATTCCCTCCCATTTAGGATTTCAGGTGAAAGATACAAAAACATCTGGTCATAGCATATTGTGATAGTTCGTGCATATATCGAGGACTACATGTAAATGATGATGTGAGGCTTATAAGTTGCCCCATGTTTCGAATATCGTCATTTCCCCTCAAAATATCTTGGAAATGAATAATTTTTAGCCCTTAAATTTTTTTATTGTTACAAATGTAGAGGAGACGCTGACTCTCACCTTCAGCATACACATCAACCAGGTATTGCTGAAATTGATAACGATATATGTGGATGGCTACTTCATTAGATATCTGATCATTAAAACGGCGTAAAATGGCCTTTACTATAGACGAAAGGAACGCGGAAACACACACACACTCACAGATATAAAGGCACTCATATCATTGATAATAATGAAAACAGAAAACTGTACACACACGAAGTTCAAGCGAAATATAGTCAACAGAGGTGCAAAACATACTCTCTGTAGCATAGTGATGATATAAATTTTTTTTAGCATATATTTCTAAAATAAAGATTCCAGCATCGGAAAGTCCCTAACTTAGCACAAATTGCTATGCGTCACCAACGTAAGAAAAGTTCACAAAGTCAACATTTATTTGGAACATGTACTTAATGTTATAAATGTTATAAAATTCAGGATTGAATGTGACGGTGAAAAAAGTCAAGCTTCAAGAAAATTCAGAAGACATAATTCAATTTTTCATACAAATATAATTTATTATTTTACAATTTTTAAACGAGTGCTGAACAAAGAATGTATAAAGGAATATGTTGCTGTTGTGAACGTTAATTGATTTCAAACATTTGCTGAAGGATGTATGCAGCAAGGCATAAATTAAGTTGACATCACTTGCTATATATTTTAACTGTGTAAGGCTGTAGAATAAATACTAACGCATTAAAAAGGTTGAGCAGCGCTGAATACTCACACAGATAAAGCAGCATACAGGAATACGATAAGGACGCTAGGACTGTTAAAAAAGCATTATCTTCAAACTGGTTATAAGGACTGGAATAACATTTCTAAGTCCTTCTGCTTCGCCATATTTCGGAATATGTTATAATAACCAGGATAACATTTTTTTCCAGATATATTTGCGAGTGTTGTGAGTGTTATCAAATCAGCGAAATCTTCATGTCGGTTATAAAATTCAGAATAATACTGCAGTACATAAGCAGTGATAATTATTAATGTTATTTAAACCGCAACTTGCCATGATGAAAAAGAAAATCCAAACAACGATACTTCAAAGTGAATTCTGTTGTTCGTTCAACATCCAGGCCACAACTAAACTAAATACTTTCAAAACTGGCACGTTTCACCTTTAGGCGGCAGAGCCATATGCATATACTAAGAAAGACAAACACAGAGGTACATTCACGCACATCTCAGGCATATCTCTGTCCCTCTGTGAGACTGCATCTGTCTTTAGATATGTGTATGTGCGTGTCAGTCGTCACAAAAATGTGCGTATACTGACAAACATATACGCATCAGCTGGGAATTGAAACCTCAACGTAGAAAGGCAAGATTTAATATTCTTACTTTATTGTATCATATGTGATAATCTGACTGTATATGGGACACGAAGGGAGCCTTCATGCGATTATTGTTCTTGTTAGATAACACAGCCAAATTCTTTCATGTTCATAACTTGATGCGCTTTCTTTGCTTGCCTCTTAATATACTTTTCATTCTTTAATTATGTTTCCCAAACATCTGCTTCTTTGAATATAGCCATATTAGATGAGCATTTGTTTTTCACAACGTTCAGGCGTTGTTGTTCTTCACCTAATTGTTGTGATGGTTCTTGTATGAGACTCGTAACATTTTCCTATTCACCCACATTTCAATCGTATTAATTATATTCACTTGAAATTTGTTCAAAGTCCATGCTTCGCAAACATAAATGCCTACTGGTCAAATGAGTGTGGTGATAGAGTTATTAAACCTGGATATTTGAACGGATAATCATAGCTAGGACAACTTTGACCAAAGATCTGCTCTACCAGTGGCGAACTGGTACTAAACACCTACACATTACTTCTGTTCTATAAATGTGATATTGATTTTGTAACATAAGTAAAGTGTCTCATACAAAAGGTTACGGTCGATCCCTAATTGCTGACTGTAATTTATTGTATTGACCTTGGAAGCATGAAAGATAAATTTGCCTTTGGGACAACTAATGGTGAGACGGTTTACAAGTTTTAAAAAAAAAGCGTAGTGCAGGCGTGGCTGTGCGGAAGCACAAACGTGGTTGTGAATGGGTTCAGGCAGCTGTGTTGAGGTGCATGTGTGGCTGTGTTTCCCAGTCACATGGTTTCGGTTTCAGTCCCGCTGCCACTCGTGGCACACTCGGTAGATGATTTCTACTATAACTTCAGGTCAACCAAAGCCTTCTGAGTGTATTTATTAGAAGGAAACTGAAACAATTCCGTTGTATAT
>NC_069003.1:29321354-29324475 GCF_001194135.2 Octopus bimaculoides
ATATATATATATATATATATATATAACGGGTGATACTGTGTCTGTGTCTGTTCCTCATCATCGCTAGTCAACCGGTGTTGGTGTTTCTACGTCTCTATAAATAAGTGGTTCGACAAAAGAAACCGGTTGAATAAATACCAGTATTAGCGTCAATTCAGTCGCCAAAAATTGTTGAAGGTGGTACCCCAGCATGGCCGCAGTCTCATTACTGATGCAAGTAAAAAGCAATAAATAAAAGATGTATTATGTCACTTGACTTTTCCAATTCAACGTACCGCTCAACAATTTCATAAAAACGACATAGAAGGAATTGAAGCTCGTATCACTTTACCCTCTATTATCATATAGCAAATGATCTGAAATTAGTTATAACTACCAGATTAGCAGGGTAAGCGATAAAGTTCTATTTTTGTTTAAATGCACTCCACTTAATTATACTTCGCCATATTTTTCATACGGAAAAATCAGTTTCGTATCATTGAATATCATACCAAAATCTCAGTCAATTTTCATTTAACGCGACACTAAATTATATTTAAATTATATGTATGAGATAGCCTTTTCGCAGCTTTGAACCTTGATTTCATTTGAGACGTATTGTCTGCAAATATCTTGATAAAATTAATTGGTAAGCTAGCTTGAGCTACGAGATATCTTTTACAAGCAGGAAAATTTCTCTTTTTTTTTTATCACAACAAATATTATTATTTTTATTTCTATTTTTAATGACATGGCATTGAAAATCAAATAATTGAGATATTGCTATCTTATCTCTTCTTAATATCTTAGGAATTGAAAATACAACAGTTGATATCTTCTGTCGGTTGTATCATATAGATTTAGTGTTCATGAAAACGGATAATTCAACACAAATAATATATAGTTTTCGTTTAGGGTAATGCCTTGTGAAAGAATGTATAAGAAGATAATCGATTTACAAGGCAATACTTCACGTGTTTGTCAAATTGTATTAGTGATAATACGATACGTATGTTGACTCATTTATAAGACAAATGAAATAAAGGCATACATTATGAATAGGTCCACCAATTATTTTCCTCTTGGAGGATATTAAAGTAAGCAATGCTGAAATCTATTAATGTTCATCATTATTGAATCATAATGTTATGTCAATAAAAATCATCGCTCTGTTAGATTTGTCCTTGTTTTATAAGTTCGTTATCACATGGTAAATTTGTCTTTCATATTGTATTTCTCCCTTTCGTCTCTCTCGGTGAAAATGTTTTTCTGATATCTGATTTACATGGATATGCCAAGCCCTATCCATCAGATTTGGGATCAGAAGCATTTCAGCCGGCATCATCCTGTTTATATATATATATATACAGACATATATATTGAGAGAGAGAGATGCGTGTCTATATATATATATATATAGCACTAAGACCACCAGACAACGTGGTTTCGATTTGTATTGGAGCTCCTCGGTTGTGAATATTCGTTCGCCAGGCATGATAGCAGTTTAACCTCACTTAATCCAAAGTAATCTCTTTCTTTTCCTTTTTTTTTTGTAAGACAGGAGGGGACGTTTTGCAGGAATTTATACAGTTATTTGTTAGCCATCCTTGCGGACCCACAGAGACCCCTTCACTATAACACGTAGAGTAGCATTTCATTATTTAATTCTGTCTCCACACTGTAATTTCCAAAATCAGTCAGGTCTAATGCGTAAATAAATATCCTGTCTGTAGTTATGACAACCGTGCCAGTATCTATTATCACTGTAACTATGGAGGCCGTATGAATGATGTCATTCTTTCGCACGAACTCACAGAAATATCTTCCTACGAAGCGCGTTCTTCGTACACTGTTGTTTTCTTTTGACTTCGGAACAACAAAGAATTTCTACTACAGGTAAGTCTGCTGTATTTTCATTCTCTATGAATCATTATTGTCCTGTTTTATGTTTTTAATGATCTTAGACAGTTTTGGACACCGACCATGCTGGAGCAATGTCTTCAATTCTTTTCTTTAGTAAATCATATCGATCCAAGTATTGTTATCTGCTGCATTCTTTTTATCGAGCTCATAAAAGCAACATGACGTAAAGAGGCGTAATTCAGAGGAAAGAAGGCAAGTTTACTGACTTCAAAAACTCGATTGTACCTCCCCGTATATATATATGTGTCTGTGTATGTGTGTGGGTGTGTAAATAGATGCGACATACATGTATATACATACGAGTATATATACACACACACACATACACACAGATTATATAACCGTCTGGAGGATTATATATGATAATTTCAGTAAGATAACTAGAGCTTATATAATCCGAATAACAGTTTCGGATGCCATACTTGCAAAAGTCTACTGTTGCGTTATTTAATCAATGTTAATCTCACATGCATATACTCACATGCACACATGGGCTTATAGGAGATGCATTCCAGAAGTCTTGAGACTTTTAAGAAGAAGCTGTTATATCTCTTCTAGATAATCGTAATTTTAGCACATTATGACAATGCATCTAAGAATCTGATCAGTCAACTGTATTTTTTTTTATTCCAGATTGAAGGAAATGGGTATGACAGTACTTTGAACACACCTTACTAAATAATACTTGTCACAGCTCACTGGTGCGCCGAATGAAGTCGTTATAGGGAGACAGTTTGAAGCCTGCTATGCGATAAAATCTTTTGTTAAACTAGGCAGAAGCTTATCATATGCTCCAGACTGCTAATGGATTAGCATTTGTTTTTCGCTGGCACGAGAGGCCAGGCAAAAAACAATAAATAAAATCCACCGAGAAGCATATAATGACCAATTCTTTCGACAGCAAGGGCATGTGCTTTATCCACTGGCTTCTTCTGGCCAGAGAATCAACAAAGAGTACTTTATGATGCGTTTTAGGGAGTTCAGGAAGAAAATTCATTGCCAAAGTCCACGACATCTTCACTAGGACAATGCACGAGTTTTCAATTCCATCCCGGTAACCAACCACTTGACAGAGATGGCCTTACCCACTCGACAGTCCTGACTCTGCTCCTTGTAACTTTTGGGTGTTTCCCAAGTTAAGGAGATGATAGAGACTGTGACAAGGTTCCTACCCACCTTCACTTTGGAGGATTCCATGAGGCCTTCACAAATATGCATG
>NC_069003.1:29324568-29327442 GCF_001194135.2 Octopus bimaculoides
TATATATATATATGTATATGTATGTATGTATGTATGTATGTATATATATATCACCTGTTTAGTTGCTTAATTTGTTGTAAGGAGAAGAGAGATTTCTCTCACGTCACAACTGCCGTCTAATTTCTAATTAGAATCTAAATTAGATTACGTGAACCCTTAGATACCTGACTTAGAACATTAGGAACGTGATGTTAAAATTTGACCTGGGGCTTAGCAAGAAAATTAGAAGTTAAGCTTGATTACTGTGCCGCTTAGTTGAATCTTCAAGACAATGAAAAAGAGAAAAAAAGAACGAAAGCCAATCACTAGACATTCGTAGATTGTTTCTTTTGTGATCTTATTCATATCAGTCGTAGAACAATACGATTTCAATTTTGAACACAAATAAACAGGTAAAATCGTTAAGGAAAGAAGGTTCTATTAAATATATACTTCTATGGAAATAATTCCATTAGATTTCAAACTATAGAATTGTTAAGGTCTTCCGTGATCTTTCAGGTATATGATTTCCATCGATGCGTAAGTCATATAAGTCGTATTCCCATAATGCATTTTATATCAATATAAAACATTCTGATATCGTGTGTTATTCTATTAGGAATAGGAAATTCAACATTAATTAACGGAAGAGCAAGCTCATTTAAAGATTAACTAATAACGTTGTGTCGCCAGTCATAAAACTTTCGATTTATTGACATTGAAGATATGGACTAAACTGAATAAATATTTCCCCAAAGAGTCTTTAACTCTGGATGTAAAACATTTAGAGGCGTAGCCATAATTCGGTCAACTGATCAAATTACTCGGGATGTTACCAACATAGCAATGATATTATCTGTTTTAAAATGCTTAATTAATTTTTTTTTTACTTTGGAAGTGACAGGTCACTAACATCAATTCGTGATCTGTATGTTCATATTTCAAAGCAATAGCTAATGGAAATTGAAATCCTCCTCGAACGAGATTTGAACCTATATGTATATATATATATATATATATACGGCAAAAAGAAAGTGGAGGCGATACAAAATTGACACACATCAGCTGGTAGACATTCCATTATGTCTATTTATCATGTCTATTGGAATAAATAGACATAATAGAATGTCTACCGGCTTATGTATGTCATTTTTGAATTCCCTTTGGTAAAAATGAATATTTAATTTTTACCCGAAAATTTGTAATAAATATAACTATATCGCTATTATGGAACTACTCATGTTTTTACTCCAGAAGGAGTTCGGATCTGGGGTGTATATTAGGGAATTTGTGGGTTTCAGTGCAGATATTGTTTCAGAAATGTTGCGTACAGCGAAACAAAAGTAAGAAACGCACAGACATATGTAGTGATGTGCGCAAACACAAACACACAAACACTCACACACACACAGACACACATCTACACACTCACACTCATAAATGCACTCACACTCACACTCACATAGGCTTACATATACAAGCACATATATATCGACGCACAGACGCGAATACATATTCATAAACTGATTAAAAGGGGACAGATAGATAGATAGATAGATAGATAGATAGATAGACAGATAGATAGATAGATAGATAGACAGACAGACAGACAGACAGACAGACAGACAGATAGATAGATAGATAGATAGATAGATAGATAGATAGATAGATAGATAGATAGATAGATAGATAGATATGTCGGTAGTCATAAAGTCAGCTCTCAGAAAACATTGCAAACAACAAAGATTTTAATCAAACAAATGTAATTAGTGTGACGCCACAGAGACTGGCTTGATAACAAGTCATTCGATGATTATCTGTCAGGAAAAACTACTTACATGACTTTAATAATTTATGCAACGCTATATCAACTGTAAGGTCATATGTTCAGAGATTTTCGCGATGTGTTATTAAGAACGCATGGTTCCCACACCCTGCGAATAACTTTGAATATCTTTTCTCGAAATAAGGCAGTGAGCTGGAAGAATCGATTGCACGCCTCGTAAAGGCTTAGCAGTATTTTGTCCGACCTTATTTTCTGAGCTCAAATTCTGCCAAGGTCAACTTTGTCTTTAATATTTTCGGAGTTCATGAAATAACTACCATCTCAGTACATGGGTCAATGTAACCGATTTGCCCCATCACTCTGTCACTAAAATTCGAAACTAATATATTTTCATGATGTAGTTATGTATTATGTGTGTATGTATGCATGTATGTATCTATGTATGCCTACATGCATGTATGTATGCATACATACATGTATGCTTGTATTATCTATCTATCTATCTATCTATCTATCTATCTATCTATCTATCTATCTATCTATCTATCTATCTATGCATGTATGTATGTATGTATGTATGTCATTGTTCATTTGTTTTTAAAGATTTCTTGCCGAAAGCGAAAAAGCTGGTTTGTAACATAGATTCAAGGGGATTTCATTGGGATTTCAACAACAATAAGCCCATGTAGTGTACAAGTTAGCCTGCAATAAATGTGGAGCATCCTACACAGGTATCACCACTAGGAAACTATGCATTCATATAAAGGAACATATGCAGACAGACACTTCGATAAAGAAACATCTCAAATAGAGCCAAAGCCCGGAACTTTAAAGTTTACATCAGGGCAACCCAACGCAACGGGGGCAGTCTCAGAATTATGGAAGCCCTTCTTATAAACAAGATGAAACTAGCCGTTAACAACAGGAAAGAACTACACGCAGCAGATTGGTTGCTATTTCAACAGCAGTCGATGCATGTCTCCTTAATCTCCCCCCCCCCAATCCATACACTCCCACACACATCTGAGCAACAAACTTTTCCCAACCACCGCTTTTCCGAGTGTCCTGAAGAAGAGGTCTTCGCTCCAATATATATAAATACAAGGTAT
>NC_069003.1:29327709-29329566 GCF_001194135.2 Octopus bimaculoides
TATATTATATTATATTATATCATATTATATTATATTATATTATATTATATATATATATATATTATATATTATATATTATATATATTATATATGTATATGTATATATATATATATATATACATACATATATATATATATACATGTATATATATACATACATATATATACATACATAGCCTTTTATGTTTCCATGTGGTAGCAGTTTATTTGGAAATATTCCACCAATACGTTGGTAGGTTTGTTTCTAAAAAGCAGAGGTGTTGTCTATATTTATTGTCAGGCACTCTTAATCTATGGATGCTACTTTCTATTTTAACAGAAACATGTCATAAAGACAAATAATAGCGGTATATGTGGCGACAACTGCCTTTTGAATGTGTCAAATCTTCCACAGAGATGTAGCATGATCGACGTTTCCAGTTTCATCATGGGATTTTATCGGCTTCAGATACTCGTTTTTTTTTTTTCTTAACACATTCTACAGCTATCTTCTGTGCAAGGATTTCACAATCATAACCGTCGAAATATGATGTAACTGTCAAGAGTCCAAGAGATGCTACACATCATGGTAATACTATTATCCACCTCATTTTCAATGTTTTCATAACTGCGGATTATTTTTGTCGGTAATGCAGCCTTTTTTTTTCTTCCTAATCGTTATTAAGGTTTGTGAAGCCTGCGCTTCTTGGTTTACAACAGATTATCAGGGAGTAAGTGTTTATTGAAAAATTCATTTTACACTCACAGAACGTTACTTATTTCATTTGTGACCACTTGAATTTTTGCATATATATTTGTCACCGTTATTTCACAGATGCTACTTGGGTGTTATCATACGGCAGTTAAACACCCAAAACAGTGGTATTCAGTCTCACACACTTCGTTTCTCTTGAGATACCGACTGTCAATACCACGTCTGTAGAATCTTACAGGTAACATCAGGACATGCGGATTTTAACATCAATGGATCAGATTTTAATCACCAGCTTCTGACACGAAAGATCAATATCCTCACTGATGAGATATGATCCCTCATATCCTTTAGCTGTATTTCGAATTTCTGTATCTCTTGCCCGAATCGTTTTCCTACCTCAAATTATTTGTGAATCTAAACATCCATTCCTTTGGTCAGAAAAATCAAACTCTGATTCTTCAAATTTAGCAGTTTAAATCGCCTGCTTCATATATACATATATACATAAAAAAACAAACAGAGAGATTGATACGACGAGCTTCTACACAGTTTCCATACAGTTACAATCTAACAAAATCATTGACAGGAAATTGGTCGGGCAGCAGTAAGACTGAACACGAAGCCACAAAACCAAAGAGCAATTCTAAACCACACAACTTTGCCTACGCCATAACTAACGAAAACAGACAAGCAGACAAACAAAATTGATAGTTTATCTTTCCCTTCTGGCCTCTACACGAAAACATAAACGAAATGCATATGTACAGAATGGTATAATTGTTGAGAATGAATGATAAACTGGAAAGGTAACAACCTAGGTAAAATATTTCATTGATATCTTCCGTTGTATAGAATAATACTTTGGATATTGCCATGTCATAGAAAGATGATTTGTACATTGCTGATATCAATGATAATAATAAGAAGAAGAACAACAACAACAATAGTACGGTTATTCAATCAATAGTTACACCTCGAACGGATGAGTTTTGTTATGAAATCAGTGAATATATTTGTATGTATGTATGCATGTATTATGTATGTATGTATCAATGTGTGTGTGCACGCGCACGTGTGTACACGTATGTATCTATATGTGTGCGTGTTTGTGTGCGTGTGTGCGTGTGCGTGTGTGTGTGTGTGTGTGTGTGTGTGCACGTGTG
>NC_069003.1:29329576-29336426 GCF_001194135.2 Octopus bimaculoides
GTGTGTGTGTGTGTGTGTGTGTGTGTGTGTGTGTGTGTGTGTGTGCACGTGTGTTTGTGAGTGTGTGTCTATGCGTACATGAAATGTTTATAAGCCATGATCCACATATACTTTATGGCGTATCGTTCAGTGAGAAATTTGCTCCTTTTGAACTGAATGTGTAGTAGTAGTAGTAGTAGTAGTAGTAGTAGTAGTTGCGGTGGTGGTGGTGGTGGTTTTGTTGATGGTGGTGGTGGTGGTGGTGGTGGTTTTCGTGATGGTGGTAGTACTGGAGGTTGTGGTGGTGATGGTTTTGGTGATGGTGGTAGTAGTGGTGGTGGTGGTGGTGGTAGTAATGTGATGGTAGTAGTAGTGGTGAAAGTGTGGGAAATATTACTAGCAGTAATGGCGGTGTGGTGACAGTGGCAGAGTAGTAGTAGTAGTAGTAGTAGTAGTAGTAGTAGTAGTAGTAGTAGTAGTAGTGGTGGTGATGGTTGTAATAGCGGTGGTGAAGGTAGTAATGGTATGGTGTTGGTTGTATTGGTGGCGATAATATATTACAACGAAAACATACACTGAAACATTACGGACTTTGTCTAAATTCATTTATAATTTTCTTCTACATCGGAATTGCGAAAAATATGCTTTATGTAATGTTCCCTATGAACATGATCCGACGTTTCTAGGTAAATCGTGTGAAAGGTAATGTGGATCTCCTTCTCTCTGTTGTAGAGATAGTACTACATCAAATGAAAATGAACTGAACCGTTGACTTCAGTGTTTTCTACCTCCGATGTACAATGGATCAGGCGTATGAAGAAACGCAATACTGAAAACAGCAGAGAAAGCGGCAACTGTGGTGCATCAGACATCCAGAAGCCACGACCCGGATGCAGCCCAGTTACCTTACAGCTGTTGTTCTGAAACAGAATCCATATGGCCTATGAAGGTTCATATATAATGCTTTTGGGAGTCACACTGTAAAATATTAAATTGGGTATCAACAATAGTATTTTAAGGACCCCTCAAAAATGTTGCCTTAAATATATGTATTGGTATGTATTGCAAGAAATATTTAGATTTCTTTCTTTAATGTTTTATATAGCTCAAACTACACAAGTTAATGTGAGAAAAAGAAACTAGGAATTTCGAAAGACGTTTCTATAAAATTAGTTTTTAAACATCGAATGGTTATTGGGGTTCAGCAGAATAAAATCAATGAGGTCTATAGGTAAGAAAAAAAAATGGTTGAGAACCCCTGCCTTGCATGAAGGGATCTTCTCTAAGGAGTCGACTCAGCTGGTAAAAATGAGTAATCCTGCGACGGATCGGCGTCCCGTCCAAGTGGGGAATTTCTACGCCACTGAAACCGGGAAACCGGCCCTTATGAGCCTGGCATGTCTCGATAAGGAAACATTTCTTCTTCTTCTACAGACTGGATATCGTTGTTCTGGAGATATATCAGGACACTTTACGACGGGATGTTCATGGCTGGAACACTTTTGATCATAGTCCTATTCAGTCACACTTACCTTCGATTAAATGACAATAATAACAGTAAAATCATCTGAATTCAAGCTAAATCAATTTATGAATGATCGAGGTTGGATGACCCCATCAAACTAGCAAGTATGTACAACTAAGCATCTTTTAAATATAAAATACATTGCGTAGTAGAATATACTAGCTACATTATGTCTAGGGCTACCATTCTTCATATCATAATTTTTGTTTCTGGTCGACTTGCTAAAAATAACAAAAATATATCCCACATATCACGCATCACTGTCAAAAATAAGGTAAGGTTCAATAGGCAATATAAATTGAAGGCACTATTCCGCTTATATCAACTCTCTGTACTTGTCCCCAAGAGCTCATATGATCGAACGAGATTGTACGTATTTAACAACCAAATGTTTAGACAATATTCATTGTAGCATAATTAGTCTAAGGTCGATTGATTTAATTTTAGCGTGATGATATACTTATCTGAAGAGAAACTTTAAAAAATGATAGTGACATTCATAAAAACAAGAACAACAATAATGATAACAATAATGATAATGATGAAGAAGACGATGATAATGATGAAGAAGACGATGATAAAGATGACATAGCTACATTCAGTATATTTATACATGTACGTATATGTTAGAATGTAACAGGAAATATTCTTTTCTACTCTTGGCACAAGGCCATAAATTTTTTTTGAGTGGGAGGCGGGGGCCAGTCGATTAGATCGCCCCCAGTACGCAACTGTTACTTAATTTATCAACATCGAAAGGGATGAAAGGCGAAGTCGACCTCGGAAGAATTTGAACTCAGAACGTAAATACCGCTAAGGATTTCGCCTGGCGTGCTAACGGTTCTACCAGCTCGCCGTCTCTGTAATAGAAAATATTAAGATCATATGCCTGTGTTCGACTGTTTGTGTGGGTGTGTGTGTGCGTGTGCGTACGTGTGTGTGCGTATGTGCTTGTGTATTAACGGTTGTATGTATGTATATATATATATATGTATGTATGCACGTATATATGTATGTATGGTAGAACATGGTAATATGCTTGAAGCAGTATAATATTTAAATGACATTAATATCTTTAACACAATGTTGAACAATACAGATGAGAGCTTAGGAAAATATATATAATATGATGCCAATAAATAAAGTCAAAAACAATATATGGTATTTCTTGACACAAACTGTTTAATGCAACTATTATATTTCGAAAGTGATGTAAGCAAATGATTCTGGTGTGTTATGGGCAACAGACGAGAATAGACCACAGATAATAACATTTTTTTTTTCTCTCCAAACTCTTACTTACTATCTGCTTGTGATAAGGATAAATTACCGGAAATATAATATAACTTGACATGGAAATAGATTATTACACATTTATATCCTTGTATTGGATATATAATATAATGAAGCAGAGGAAGAAAGTATATACACAACACGCTGCTATGACTATTACACGAGATTCAACGCTCTATGTGAAGGGCTCACAGTATACTGCTACCAACTTTTTCTCATTCTTCGTCTTTTTTTCTTCTTCTCCCTTGTCTTCTTCTTCTTCTCCCTTGTCTTCTTCTTCTTCTTCTTCTTCTTCTTCTTCTTCTTCTTCTTCTTCTCCTTCTTCTTCTTCTTCTTCTTCTTCTTCTTCTTCTTCTTCTTCTTCTTCTTCTTCTTCTTCTACCCCTTCCTTCTTCTTCACTTTCTCCTTCCTCGATTGTTGCTGCTTAAAACATCCAATTACAGAACAAAATATTTATCTGCACCCATAAACACTATTTTTTCAGATCTGCTACAATCTAGCGATGCTTCACACAGGAAAAAGAGACAGACAGACAGACAGACAGACAGACAGAAAAATGGAAAATGTCCTACCTATTTAACGACTCTCAAAATATTTACAAAACATTTCATATTTAATTTTTTCTACAAGTTAAATGTTTCAATTCTTAATTAATATCCACGTTTGTTTCACTCTCAGTGGAAAAAGTCGAAACGGCTGAAACCGGTACTTCAAGATAAAATTATTTTAGCATTTTCTACCTTGTCTTACTTCCCTTATATATATGTGTGTGTGTGTGTGTGTCTCTGTGTGTGTGTGCATGTGTGTATGTATGTATATATGTATGTATATATGTATGTATGTATGTATGTATGTATATATTAATAACCATGATTCCTTCAGACAATGCTATTTTCCTCAGAATCTTCGATTCATTCGTAAGTGGTATATACCCTCTTAGCGTTATCGTTTTTAGTTTGTTTGTTTTTTTTTCATTCTTTTCTTTTTTGCGCCTGTAACAATATACGAATAATCAACTCTAAGTCTGCAAGTATTGGAATATTAAGAATAACTGCTGCAGAATAAGTAATAATTAATTTATATTGATGTTGATTATGAAATAGTGTTTGCATTGAAAGTTTATGATTATTTAGAATATATCTCAAATGAAACAAATCAAGCGAGTTATATCTTCACAGACATATTTATTTTCCTCTATTCTCTCAAGTATAAATTTCAGCTAATTAAGTCTCATCTGAGTATGTCTTCAAACTTCAAACTTCAAAATATATTTTAAACTTCTCGTAGTAGATTTCTTTTGATTTAATTACGTATTTTCTCTTCACCGAAGCGCATGCAAACTTTAAAGCTTGTACTTGTTTTAGTTTTAATATTCTACAATGATAATTTGTTTAAAGAATATAAAAATAATGCTGGATAAGAAGGCTTTCAGGTGTATTGAATTCACATGGATGCATGTGTCATTAAAGTAGCTCAGTCACTGGAGCTTAACAATGTTTATTTCTTTATTGCCCACAGGGGGGCTAAGCGTCGAGTGGACGAGCAAGGACAGACAAAGGGATGAAGTCGATTACATCGACTCCAGTGCGTAACTGGTACTTACTTAATCACCTCCCCCCCCCCGAAAGGGTGAAAGGCAAAGTCGACCTCGGCGGAATTTGAACCCAGAACGTAACGACAGACGAAATACCGCTAAGCATTTCACACGGCGTGCTAACGATTCTACCAGCTCGCCCGCCTTTGAAGTTTAAGAATATTAGTCACGCAATGATAGACTGGAAAACTATCAAAATATAGGAAATTGTGGAAAAGACCATTAAAACTATATCCATAAGAAGCGAAATTCTCCACTGAGATGCTTTGCCCTCTTTGCCCGTCTTTACGTCGAATGGCAGATGACCGTTCTGAGTTTATTCGGACCTGGACAGTTTTGTTTTCCATTACGAAACTATGTCCAAAACACGATGCTATTTAAATATTTAAATGCAACTCACTGAAGTTGACGGTTTAGTCTGTAAAGGTGCGACCAGGCCCCGGGCTGTACCTAAATACATATTACTAGTAAAACTAATTAACGGCCAGGTAATTAAACGAAGATTTATAAAATACAGTTGATTAAGTGGCAACCATCACTGGATTACATTCATATTTCTCTTCTCTCATAAATACACAGATCCGATCTGGTTGAAGACACGAACCCACATCTGTAGGCTGACTCTCCATCATTATTACAACCTGAAGAAGTCGTTATTCAAAGAGAGAAACTAAATTTAATTTGTAGCAGACACTGAGACCGGTCTACGACCAGTAACTTTCCCATGACATTCTTACCTTCTTTTGGATATTAAAACATATTTTTGTTGCTAATAACTTGTTTGTGTTTATTTAAAGATATCATATTTGTAGTTGCTACGATGGAAAGGTCGGTTGCATATCATAATGACTTCTAAATATATTCTTATAATGTTGTCAGTGATATCGTTCTGCTGACATATGCTATGCTTAACTGGTGCCAATGTTCTCCTTACAACTCTTGTTTGATTATAATTTGCAGTAAACACAACGTGTTAGCGTATATTTTCTCTGCTAGGTACTCTTACCCGCATTTATATGGCATTCCCGATTTTCCAGGTTTTAAACTCTGTCTAAAATATCTATCTAATTGTATTTCTGTTTTTCAATTAATGCTTTCACCTTTATTGTTTATTGTCCAACGTGCGTCTCTCGGCGTGTTCATCCCTATATATATCAGTTGTGTTTGTCTCTCAGTTCTCTTTAGCTTTCTCTTTACTCTCTTTCTGAGTCTTTGCTTGTGTGTGTGTCAGTATGTGTGTATATATATATATATATATATATATATATATATATATATATATCTGTGTGTGAATGTTTGTTTGAGTATGTGTGTGTGCAGCTGTATGCGTGTATGTATTTATGTGTGTGTTTGTGTTTGTATGCAAATATATGCGTGTGTGTATGTTTATGTATGTATATGTGTGTATGTGTGCTTGTGTGTGTGCATATATATGCGTACGTTTGTGTATGTGTGTGTGCATGTGTATGTGTCTGTATGTGTGTGTATGTACATATAAGTGTTGCGTGAGTTTGTGTGCATCTAATATCATACAAGCATAGGTTGACAGAAAATGTGTGACACACTTGTAAAATTTAGATAAAAGTATGAATGTATTAAAGCATATCTGTGTGTGTGTGTGTGTGTGTGTGTGTGTGTGTGTGTGTGCGTGCGTGCGTGCGTGTGTGTGTGTGTGTGTGTGTGTGTGTGTGTGTGTGTGTGTGTGTGTGTGTGTGTGTGTGTGCATACACACACGCAGATTTGGCAAGAAAAATAGTTAAAAGCTTTTAACTTTAGAACATTTGTTATAAATATTTACACAGAAAATAAGCCAGAAAAATACCTTTTGGCTTTTCCTTTCATCGCCTTTATACACTTTAAGTATCTTTATACAACCACCCTCTCTATTTATCCCTCCCATTTTGTCACTCTGTTTACTAATTCAGCACATTATTCCATTATCTATGTTACTAATTGCTAAGTAATTGGTTGTTGAGATAATTTACTCAAACAACTAATTGGTCACATTATAGCTATGTTATAAAAAATGGATATATCTCCATATAGTGCTACGAAAAATAAGTTAATGTAAATGTGTTCTAACGTAAAAACTGGTCGCTGTCAAAAGATTATGACCACACATTTTTGAAGTAAAGCTATTACGGATTATATGAGTTGTACGTAGGTTTACGGACCCCAGAAAGACAAACGTTTAAGACAAGTCGAACAAGATACAAAATACAACTACAAACGTTATATATCAACTCTGCTGGTTCTCATTAAGTTTTCTCCTTTCAATTTTGCCCTAAAGAATGTATCTGCCTGAAACATTCGATTCTTCATTCCTTTCAGCGGGTTCACAAAGTTACGTATCTTTGCAAATGCGAGTGCGCATACACTCACACACATACATATACATACACACACAATCAATACATTAAGTATGCAAAACGATGCATGTATATATATATATATATAT
>NC_069003.1:29336436-29339553 GCF_001194135.2 Octopus bimaculoides
TGCATTTTGCATACTGAATGTATTGATTAATTACATCACTATTATTCACATATTAATTAAGCTAGTATTGGTATCTCAAAGATTCCATACTTAGTATATGTAAAAACAATACAGATACATTATTCTGATTAATGAAAACTATAAATAAACACATACTGTATCTGTACATATATATCAAATTTTTTTATACACTGTTGACCTAAGTGTCTTCTGTTAAACTTCCCCTGCTACATCATAAACTGGTCTGCTAGTAGTAAAAACCCCACCGCATGTTTAATTTCCTTAACATTTGTGATGATGACTCGCAGTCAATTTTCCGCACATCATGTTCGAACTCACTCAGATGGGTGTGAACGAATGTGACATATCAGCTTATCTATCGAGAACGTGTTCATTTCAACAACAACCATTTGTTTACCACTGTAACATACTGAAATAAAATTTTTATCACCCACCATTCTTTGTTTTGTTTCTCCATAATTCTGTCACTACATTTCCTTTCTCGAAACCTATATCTTTCGTTGCGCCGAGTGAAAATTTTTCATCAGTAGCTTTTCAAATGTGTTTTGAACATCCATTGGGTATTTTCCTATACAAAAGATGTTCTTTTATTACATGGTCGAAGTGATTGGATCTCTCTACGAAATTCTAATCAGAGCTACATGGATAAATCCCCATGTTTTCTATTGAATTCCATGACATTCACGAGAAGAGAAATTCTATTTTTCTTTTTACTACGATTGGAGGAAATAATCTCCGCGGCAGGAGATTATCAGCAGCAATCAATACGGTGATGGCTGGGTTAACAATGAACAATTTTTGAGAAAAAATACGTTTTAAGACATAAATTTCAGGAATGGAAATGACTGAAATCTCAACAGGGAAGAAATTTGACAAATCTACTCAATAAGGAATATTACAGAATGAATGAAAGAAAAAAGTACCATACAATGACAATAAAGCATATATTCTGTTGGAAGGTTTATGAAATAAATGCAGTAATCTGTAGAGGTCACTAAATAAATAAAGGTGAATACACATTCAAAAAGATGATTACAGGTCAATAACTGAATACGTGTCAATAACTGATTATATTCTGGGAACTGCATACGGTCGAGAAGATGATTAAAGAGCGATAACTTAATAGAAGTGAATCTATATATATATATATATATATATATATATATATCTCAATAGTCTCTGAACACCCGATAGATTCAGAGTGGCACCACCGTATCATAGGATGCGGCTTCGATATTCCAAACCTGACAGATCTCATCCGTCTTGTTCTGAATGCAGACGATTGGGGGAAAATTGAGAAAGAGAAGAGATCCTGTCATTGCAACAAAAGTGTTTTGTATATTCACTTGGAAAAGGGTGCAAGGTGAAGTTGACCGCGATATGATTTGAAATCCAAGTAACGGGAATCAGAAGACCTACACTAAGACATTCTTTTTACAGTGTCAACCACATTACCTGTTCGCTGCCTTGAAATATGATAAATATAGATCAATAGAGGAATACAAGTAAATAAATATAGCTTTTCTATTACAGGCAGAATTTTTGTTGGAGAATAGTCTAGTCAACTACATTGACACTGCGGTCAACATAGTCATCCAACAATGAAAGGTAAAGCCACCCTCGGCGGAATTTGAACTCAGAGCGTAGAGACGGACAAAATTGTGCCCTATACCAGAACTAAATGTAAAGAGGGGTTAGCTGATTGCTGGTCACTAAATTTCAGTAACCGTATACAGCTAATGAATAAAGCATAGTCATGCATCTGTGACTAAATATCTTATTTTGACTTCGTAAGAGAATATACAGAATGTGCATCTTATATCAACTCTACCTGACATAACTAATCAGCTAGGGCTACCTGTGCGATCACTTGAATTGCTAGAAATAATAGTCAGGAATCCATTACGTTACAACTTATCGTCTTATAAATCAAAGGATATAGTGGATATTTCATTTCTAGTCAACGCTAACGAAGGATGTCACGCAGTCTTGAATCCTTTTGGTCATAATATACCTTTTAACAAGTGTTGTGAATATCATAAGGGCTAAGAATCTAGTATGTAATTATATTAATGAAAGCTGTTTTCTTTCCTATAATAGATTTATTTATTACAAATCAATCGCCTTCTAAGTTAATATAACGTTCCCTTACCGATCCACGCAGCTAAGCCGGATATATCGATTCGGAACTTCATTGGCATTATACTTTACCTTCTACCGAAAGATAAACGGTAAAACCTCGATAGGATACGTAGTCAGGACTTACTAAATAGCACAAACCATTAAGTTTTCCGCATTTTAACGATTCTTTTAATACACCACCCGGAACATCTATTGAATGAATAGAAGTCAACTGGAGAATTGCTTCGTATATAAATGTAATTTCTGAAAATAAGTGTTCTGTACATCAGAAATCTGGTTGATTTGATTATGTGCCAATAAATTCGGTTGCTGCCGTGTAGAGTGGGAAATGCTGAGGTTGCAGATAAAGGTACATTTCTTCGAAGGGGCTTTTCCAAATAGCATTCTTCTTCTTCTTCTTCTTCTTCTTCTTCTTCTTCTTCTTCTTCTTCTTCTTCTCCTCCTCCTCCCCACCTCCTCCTCCTTCTACTACATAATCTTCATTTCTTACTCATTTCTTTCGCTATCTTGTCGTTGAATTCATGGGTGTTGTTCTTGTTTTTCGTAGCGTGAATTAATAGCATCGGTAGAGCATCACAAAAAATGTGTTGCAATATTTGCCCTGGCCTTTTACATTCTTAATTAATTCCTGCTGAAGTCAATTTTGCCTTTCGATCCTTCGGATCGAGAGAATAGACTTAGCGTCATTTCATTCGTCATTTCGTTCGTCTTTACGTTCGAAGTTCAAATTCCGCCGGGGTCAACTTTGCCTGTCATCATTTCGTGGTCGATAAAATAAGAACTAGTGAAGCTCTGAGGTCGATGTAATCGATGTAATTCCAGACCTGGTGTCTGTAGTACAAAGGATTATTATTATTAAGTTCAAAGGCGGCGAGCTGGCAGAAACGTTAGCACACCGGGCGACATGCTTAGCTGTATTTCGTCTGTCGCTACGTTCTGAGTTCAAATTCCGCG
>NC_069003.1:29339563-29343278 GCF_001194135.2 Octopus bimaculoides
TCGCTACGTTCTGAGTTCAAATTCCGCGCGCACACACACACACAAACACACACATGTATACACACACACACATGCATACACACACACACATGCATACACAAATACATAACGGCACTTTCAAAGATAGGGCTCTGCACTCATACAAGCATATATATTTTCTTACATCCCAAACAATACACACACACACACACACACCAATACGCACACATACACACACACACACACACACATACACACAGTCACACTTAACGACGCTCTCAAACCTAGGGATCTCCACTTATACACGCATATACACATATTTATTTAGAAACATCCCAAGCTATTCGCGAACGCATACACACAAACACAGACACACATACACATACCTTCTCTTCGCACACACACACACACATACACACTAGTGCATACCATTACATTCTCTTTTCGAAAGATTCTTTATATTCTTTAAGCACACCTGTTTTGACTGACACCTGTAAATATCATCTGTCCTTCCTCTAATACTTATCGTTCTCGTTTTGACCGCTACTGAAACTTTATGTTGCAAACACCTACGTACACCTACCCGCTGGAGCATACAAAAATTGAGAGACAGAGAGATAGGGGTGCGGAGAGAGGGAGTGAGAGAGGAAAAGAGAAAGAGAGAGAAAAAAAGTCATGCTGGTTCTCTTACCTTACTATCCACTTTCCTCTCAATAATCACAAATGTTGTCCACCCTTCCATTTTCGTTTTACACCACCTGCGTCACGTCTAAATTTTTACCTACTCACCACAATTATTTCTTATCGGTGGATTTCAACAGCTTTTTAATAGCTTTTTATCGTTTCTTTTTCCAGGTTTTTGCCAGTTTCTTACAATCATCTGAACACTTCGTTTAACTTTCGAAACCTTTTACAATTGCTGTATGATATTTATCTTTTATTTCACATTTCATCACCGGACTACTTTTTCAAGTTATTTCTTAAACATTCCCTCTATGTTAAAATAACTTCATCATATTCCTCTTTTGTTATATACACTTGCGCATATAATAATAACATCTTCGATATTACGTTCGCCATTCCATTTAATTCACCATTATTCTCTGAATCTCATACACACTCTTACCCTCTCACATACATGATTTAACATCATCTACATATCGATTACACACATGTACATACGCCATCATACATTACACTTACACATAGGCCATTCATCCCCATTATGTTTGCTTACAGATGCAGAGACACTGTTATACTCCAATTTACGCCAAGGTAAGAAACTTCCAGCATTGTTTCTTTCCCTCCCGTTGTTATCATTCAGCTATTTTTCAAACATTCTCCGGTTTCTTTCTTTTTTCCTGATGAATGACTAATATCCGAAAGGCTTAAAATATTTCTCTCTACAACGTTAAGGTTTACTTTTCAAACTTTGCTGCACTTATGTTGTTATTTGTATTGTTAATTGTATTTTCACAATGAATGTGTGTGCTTGTGGTATGAGTGTGTGTATGGGAGGGGGAGCACGTGCGCATGCGTGTGTAGAGATATGCTTTCAAAGACTTTAGTATCCACAAAGAAGAAACATAATACGACAATATTGAATGAATGAGCGTTTGATATTGAATATTTACAATAGTCGACTTTGCTTCAACCGATCGAGATATCACTGTATAACTGCGACGACCAGACCCCGAGGACTGAATCGAAACCAGGTGCCAGAAAGAAGGAAGCGAATTATACCTAGTTCAGCTCTCGAATGATTTTGATTAATCAAAGCGCTCAATGCTAACCCTTGCTTGTTAGTTCTTTCATTGAATCTCTCATGATACATGATACATGGAAGTCGGCGTGGATAGATTTGTTCGAGATGAAACGTTTACGTGTAGCCACCTCCCATATGAGTGAAGAGGCACAAAGTGCCAGCCTCTCATCTGTCACCTTCGCTTATATCTTATATTCAGGCAATTGTTGATGAAGCTCTTCGTATTTCGATAATTTCTCAACAGCGCAACCACTGCTTGGCTTCCAGTCGATGAAACCCTTCGGTTCTGTTGCCAACTGCAGTTGACATCTGTTGATACAATTCCAAAGGACGCTGCTATACGAAAGTTAGAGAAACCAAATAATATAATTTACACCCCACGCAGAGAACCATAATTTTCCGAATTTGGACGTCTGTTGCTGCTTTATGCAACACTCCTCTTCCATTACAGCATTATTATTCCCACCAATCATGTCGCTACCTCCTAGAATATCCACCTGTAAAGTGAAGGACCAGGAACAATGACAACAATGATAAAATGAATGACGAGGAGCAGAAATTTAGGTGCAACACTAAGAGATTCACCGCACCATCAAAAATCAAACAAAACTTATGGACACTACCACCACCACGACAGAGATTCACCACATCATCAAAAATTGAACAAAAATTATGGACACTACCACAACCACTAGTGGATAGAAGCAAGTATGAAATAATACTTACTGGCCAAAGAAAACCAAGAATTAAAAGTTTGTGACACAGTGTAATAAATTGCAATACAGGTCATTTTATAACAGTTAGACAAAAGAAACCTTGTAGTTTGAAAAGCAATTTGCCAACACAAAAATGAAAAGAGTTGTTTCTTAGTTAGGCGCAACCTCAACAATCAGAAGGAGCAGCGTAATCGATATCATCGATCCCATCACTTGACTGGTACCTCATTCTAACAAAGTAGAAATAATGAAAAGCGAACTTCACCTTGGTAGTCATTGAACTCAAAGCGTAACGAGTCCGGAAAAACACCACAATGCATTTTTTCTTTAATAATCCTGCCAGCTCGTCGACTTTCTCTCTGCAACTAATGACGTTTCACGTTGTCATAAATCCATACATTTGCAGAGGTAGGAGCAGCTGATGTTTTTGACTGCGACTTATATTATCGGTGAAGCAAAAGGAAAATGCATAAGTAGGATACGGTGGGAATTCCGCTCAAAAACGTAAAACAACATAATTAAATAACACACGTCTTTACACCACCACTTTAGAGCTTCTACCATTTACTGTCCTTGTGATTTTATATAATAAGTGAACGCTATATAGTAAGACAACGCTCTGCGAAGAAAAATAACAGAAATAAATATATTGTCATCTTGTCATAAGAAATGTTATGTACTACATTATAAGTTCTTAAGAGTGGTCATCTGGGAGTTGATGTGATGAAATATTGAATGACATAAATCTGAGACTGTCGTCCAACATCATTTAATTTTATATATCTGGTTATCCCCTGGCACAAGATTCACTGAATAATTCTATCAGAGAACCTCTTTCAAGTAATAGCATTTCCTTAACTAATGTTTCCAAAAGAATTCAAGGATAGTTTTATTACTATTATTAATATGAATGTTATTATTACTATTGTCATTGCTTTTGTTATGTTGCTATTATTATTATTATTATTATTATTATTATTATTATTATTATTATTATTATTATTATTATTATTATTATTACTATTTTTGTTGTTGTTATTATTATTATTCATTACACTGCATATGTCATTACACTGACGCTATAATAGAGCATCACGTTTAAAGATTTTTCATTGATTATATGAAACCCATTTTTTGGGGGGTTCTTTTTGAGTGGGAAGGGGTTAGTGTTCTTTTTTATGGATATAAAAGGAGATATCTTGACGACCTCTAGAAACGCTTAGCCACCTTTAAAAATATTATGAATGTCAATTTT
>NC_069003.1:29343915-29348242 GCF_001194135.2 Octopus bimaculoides
ATATATATATATATACACATACATGTATATATATATTTATATATAAAAGTACATTCCTGTAAAATATGTATTTGAAGACTGTCAGAAAATACTTCATTGAGTACCATTTATATAATGATGTAAGAAATACAAAAAAATACATATAAGAAAAAAATATGAAAAAGAAAAAATATGAAAATGCAACAGCTTGTATATCTGTAGATATGGATGCATTAGCAGTCGGATTTTCAAGTGTTCTCCACGGATATAGCATTTGCTGAACATAATTCTAGTAATTGTGTCTATGGAGAATTTAACCATTTTTCGAGCTTCGAATTTTTTAATTTTGATACTTCATATTTTAGTTCTAATTAAACGTGTTGAATACTTACATGAATATTTTAAATTTACCTTCGAACTATATGGATATATATATGCATATGCGTGTATGTGTGTGTGAGTGTGTGTGTCTATGCGCGCGTGTAGACGGGATGGGAAGTCAAATATCATCCGCTCTTTTTTTAGGCTGGCCGCAGTGCCTCAGCGCTTGCGTGTTTTGGTTACGGGTCCTGATCATCGCTTGACAACCGATGTCGGTGTGTTTATGTCCACGTAACTGAGCGGTTGGGCAAAAGAGACCGATAAAATAAGTATTAGGCTTACACAGAATAAATCCTTAAGGTCGATTTATTCGACTTAAAGGTGGTGCTCCAGCATGGCCGCAAGCAAATGCCTGGAACAAGTAAACGAGTAAAAGAGTACATAAATATAATAAGTAGCGGCCAACCCAACGAATGTAAATACTTCTGCACAGAAACAGTAAGCGACGTTAAAGATGGATTCATAGCATAATTCTACAAGAAAGCTAATTGAAGAATGTGAACATCATTTTATTGAAATACACTTGGTTTTTGATAGATTTGTTCTATTGAATTGCCAGATATATTTCCAAATTCTTGCACACTGCATATGTGCATTCATGTGTGTATGTGTGTGTGTGTGTGTGTGTGTGTGTAAAATTAAGAAAGCGGATATATCTGAAATGTGTAATATTAAAATGAAGTGTTGCATATATGCCTGTTGAGAAATGAGAATTCTCCAGGGTTAATCTGCTTTTTGAAACAGATATTCTCTGTTTTAATATATTTCACATTTTGTATATTTTATGTCAACATGCTCTTAGCCGATTCAAAACCTCAAGGAAATTATTACCTCACGGGGGACAACGGCCCACTGAGGCACCCTTTTCAATATATACCTATAAGCGTAACCCCATATGAGCAAAACTTTGCCTTGCATAAATGAGACTAAAATAATGTATTTGATGTTGTTAGAGAAATTATATTTCAAATAGGATTTTATGTCAATGGAAGCCAATTTCTGAACGTAATTTTAAGATTGAAGCTATATTATTTACATTACTCATATATTTCTATATTTCTACTACAATCCCCACCCATTCATGTTTTTTTATTGTAACTCTTTCTACTTTTATCCATCAGATTCTTTAAACATACATGTGTCATTTCATTTGTAAATTAATATTCAAATTAAATACCAGTATATTAACATGTTGCATTGCATATCTTCAATTTTATGTATAGCCATAATAAAAACATTTCTGATATGTTCAACCTCATGTAATTGCCTAAAGATATTGTTGATGTAATTTTCTTTTAAATTAAAAAAGAGAAACGGTCAATTTTCCACAAATTAACTAATACTAACAATGTAGAAAATGAAGGGCAGCAAAAAGAGAAAATATTGACAAAAAAACTTACTAAATGCAACGAATCAAAGAAGATTTCTTATATAAGGCATTTTTCAAATTTCTCCCGCTTTTACCTATCTTCTGTTTTTCGTCGTTTTCCCTTTAGTTAGTCGACATTGTTACTTATGTCGTGATCCTCCGTTGGTTACGACGACGAGGGTTCCAGCTGATACGATCAACGGAACAGCCTACTCGTGAAATTAAATAAACGTGCCTAAATTCATGAATTGACAACCAGCTATTCTTATTTCTCATTTTTTCAGAAAAAATATATTACAGGAATCGGTGCTTCCTAGGGCTAAATAGCAGTAGTATTCTTCCTTTTCATGGGACTGTCACATTAAGTTGACAACATACCACCACTATATATGTATATATATATATATATATTTATCTATGAATGTGTATGTATTTCGGGGTGCGTGTGTGATTAAGCGTGTGTGAGTGTGTTTGTGTGTGCGCGTATCTTTACTTGTGTGTATGCATGTAATTATGAAAATCTGTATGTGCATATATTTCTCATCACCATCATCATGTTTACGAACAAGCTGTGTGTTTTGTGTGGGATGATACTTAAAAGTGTATATAATTTTCTCGTGTCTGCCTGAATAGTTTCAGGTTACGGAGATCAAGGCAACAGACTAATAAGGAAAACTTTTGGAGACAATAATATATCATGTCTTATTGATCTCCGAATCTTTTCTCTTTGACTCTCTCTTTTTCCTCCTTTCTTTCTTTGTGGCTTTCTCTTTATTTAGCTCTGAAAGTTATATTGTCGTTTCAAGATTAGTGGTACTGCTTCTTGGCTGTACGAATTTTAATATCGTCCGTTTCTGGCCTATATCCAAATCTTACAACCAAGTTCAAATTTCCGTTTCCTCATTCTGGTCTCATCGATGAAATAAATACCAGCCACTTACTGAGGTTGATCAAATCGGCTGTCTACTTTGCTCAATATTGAGGCGATGTTAAGGCGGTGAGCTGGCAGAATTGTTAACACGCCGGGCGAAATGCTTAGCGATATTTCGTCTGTCTTTACGTTCTGAGTTCAAATTCTGCCGATGTCGACTTTGCCTTTCATCATTTCGAGGTCGATAAATTAAGTACCAGTTGCGTACTGGAGTCGACCTAATCGACTGGCCTCCTCCCCTAAAATTTCGGGCCTTGTGCCTGGAGTACAAAAGAATATTGAAGCGATGTTAAAGCGGCGAGCTGGTAGAAACGTTAGTACGTCGGGAGAAATGCCTTGCGGTGTTTCGTCTGTCTTTACGTTCTGAGTTAAAATTCTGCCGAGGTCGACTTTGCCTTTCATCCTTTCGGCGTCGATAAGTTCAGTACCAGTTGCGTACTGGGGTCGAGGGAGAGAGAGAGAGATGATTACAATAATGTTTGTGGCTGATTTGCAATTTTACAACTGAAAGGCAAAAATACAGAGGTCACTAAAGTGGCATTGGGCATTAGTCGGCACCAGTATTGCTAGATTGCTAGAAATGAGAGTCAAAACAACCCAATGGCCACGGCAAGCACTATCTTAATGACTGACAAGGGAGGCAAGCTACCAACAGCAGTGGATATAGTGAGATCATCGAAGATTTCGTATTTTAATGCTTCAGCATCAATGGCTCTCGCCCCGCCTAGGGTTAAACTCAGCTCGCCTTGTCATTTCAAAAGATATCCGTGAAAATTACAAATAATATGGGCGGGTTATTCGAAATAAATGTGGTGTTTGTGTGTGTATGTGTATGTGTGTGTACATGCCTGTCTGTATGTATACGAGTCGGTGTAAGTGTGCATATATGTGTATGCCGATATGTATCTACCGATCGATGCATGCGTATGTGTATATATATATATATATATATATATGTGAGTGTGTGTGTGTGTGTGTGTGTGTGTGCATATATGTGTGTGTGTGTGTGCGTGTGTGTACGCACATTCATACATATATATATGTATACACATACACACACATATATATATATGTGTATATCATATATGTATACACGTCATGTAGATATATAAATATCCGTATGCATATATATATATGTGTGTGTGTGTGTGTGTGTGTGCGTGTTTGCGTGAGAGATAAAGAGAGAGAGGGGGAGATAACCACATATACCCATCCCTAGCACTAAAATGAACCAGAGCATCACTATAATTAGCATTAACATCACGCTTTCGTTTTTCACATTCGTTTTGCACCGAATTAATAGATGTAGATCTTCAAATGATATCTACACCGTCATTTAATGAGTGTCATTAGCTTCTACTAACATCTTTATGACATACGTTGCGTTTCTTTTCTCCTGATCCTCACATCTATTCAAACGAAAAAAAAAATAATCGAGTCATTTTGACGTCGGTATTTTTATAGAAACACGTATGGAGCTCTCATTAATTCGTATGGAGCTCTCATTAATTCGTATGGAGCTCTTATTAATTCGTATGGAGCTCTCATTAATTCGTATGGAGCTCTCATTAATTCGTATGGAGCTCTCATTAATTCGTATGGAGCTCTCATTAATTCGTATGGAGCTCTTATTAATTCGTATGGAGCTCTCATTAATTCGTATGGAG
>NC_069003.1:29349674-29350077 GCF_001194135.2 Octopus bimaculoides
TATGGACCTCTCATTAATTCGTATGGAGCTCTTATTAATTCGTATGGAGCTCTTATTAATTCGTATGGAGCTCTCATTAATTCGTATGGAGCTCTTAATATTTCGCATGGAGCTCTCATTAATTCGTATGGAGCTCTCATTAATTCGTATGGAGCTCTCATTAATTCGTATGGAGCTCTCATTAATTCGCAGCAGGCGTATGAGTGGCTGAGTGGTAAGTAGCGTGCTTACGAACCACATGGTTCCGGGTTGAGTTTCACCGCGTGGCACCTTGGGCAAGTGTCTTCTACTATAGCCTCGGGCCGACCAAAGCTTTGTGAGTGGATTTGGTAGACGGAAACTGAAAGAATCCCGTCGTATATATATGTATATATATACATATATATATATATATATATATATA
>NC_069003.1:29350087-29352149 GCF_001194135.2 Octopus bimaculoides
GAAACTGAAAGAATCCCGTCGTATATATATGTATATATATACATATATATATATATATATATATATACATATATATATATATATGTGTGTGTGTGGGTGTGCGTGTGTATGTTTGTGTGTCTGTGTTTGTCCCCCCCCCAACATCGCTTGACAACCGATGCTGGTGTGTTTAGGTCCCCAGTGGCATGTGTCACTCATTCTTACACAGGTGTTGTATACCTTAACATCACGTGAGCCAGTAAGTCCATGTCTAAAATGTTCGAGTGTGTTTAGTGCTAATTCGGGGAAGCTGTGGACAAGCCCTGCAAAGTTGTTGTGGGTAACACGCTTGAATAAACTGTGAATAAGTCGGCAGTTGTCAGAAGGAGAGCATAAGTGTATATTTTCTTATAATAACTTCTAATCTTCAGGTTTACAGGAAGGTATGTATGTCCACTATTACGGTTCTTTCTATCATGAGATATAAAAAAAAGAAAGAATGATAGAGAGAAGGGGAGACGTGCAACGAGAGAAAGAGAGAAGGACAGCCAGACACGATGAGAGGGAGAGAGAGAGAATGACAGAGAAAGAAAGGATCGATACAATTTTCTTTTAATGACAAAACAGCGTATCTTTCGTTGGATACAGTATTTCGAATAAGACATATATAATTGTTACATTTCTTATAAATGTATGTAAGTAATATGTGCTTGTATCTACATTTCATGTCCTATTTTCTTGAGTAGTTTTTCTAAGTGGCTTGCAAATAATTTTCTAATAGTGACAGGCTTAGATCAATATTATTGTTTCTGCTTTCAGTTTAGATCGTGATTCATGTCTTTCATAATTTTTCTGGAAGGAAGAATCTAATGTGAAATTATTAACTGCATTTCCTGTGCATTTTCACTGCTTGACCTAACTATCAAAAGCAACGCAGTACATCTGAAGTTGCTTCTCTCTCATGTTTGAGCCACTATGAACGGTTCTTTCATAACGGATCAGATTATCATCTTTTCATAAAATTGGTATAGATCTTGAATCTATTTTAATTTCAAGAATGATTTCTCATAAATGTTACAAGAGCGAAGGTGTAGTCCCATATACTGACATACTATGTAGCTGTTATACTTCATATAAGTGTATATGGGCGCATGTGACAAAAATAACACGAGTTCATTTATGTATGCTCTGTGAAACCGAAAATAAGTGGAGACAGATATATGAGAAATTTAATATTGTATACGCTTCTTTTTGTGTCCATGAGTATATACGCTTCTGTGTGTGCATGAGCAGAACACTTAAAAAATAATGAGATAGCAAATCTCGTGCAAAATTTAAATCCGGTTAAACAGAATTCCATAAATGGTACCCTTAATTTCTGTAGTGAAATATTCATGAATATTTAATTGACCTGCCATTTGGAAATATAATTTCGATTTAAAATCAAATGTGGAAGCCGTTTTAAAACGAAACAGGCCCAAAATCAAAACAAAACGCAGATGTTTTCGATTCTCCCAAAACACAAGCATATTAGCTTGAACATTCAAGGCATTTCAGATAAATCTAATTTCAACTTGGATCAAGTGTTCATTATAAAATAAAACATAGCTTTAACAAATCTAGCAAGAGAAATAATCTAAGCATTGCATGTTGATTATTAGAATACTGTGTATTTGGTATTTGTTTTTAAAAGATATTATACAAACAAAACTCTGACTGTGGTTTTCAAAAAGCCTAATTCATGTGGAATACCAGGTTGTTTCAAGACAAAATCGTTTGTAATTGCATTTTTAATTCAGTAGCCTGAAGAATGGCGTGTTATTGAATTTAGTGTTGGTGGATTAATATAGTTATACAGTTTCTTTGAGATATGTTGCATTCACCATTGTTTAAGGATTACTATTCAATTGGAAATGCTAATAAAATGGCTTCCTAGATTGTAAAGATCTATTATTCTATTCTGCAAATGTGATAATGGTGTGATGTACCACAGAATTCAGTCAAGAAGAAGGGAATAAAAGCAAGGCTTAAAATATTTATTCAATCAAACCTTTGTTACACTGCAATATCAATTCATATATAT
>NC_069003.1:29352427-29353295 GCF_001194135.2 Octopus bimaculoides
TATATATATATATATATATATATATATTCCCAATTTATCTCAAAATTAAGGCAGACAAATTTTCTCAGTTTTGCCGAAGCAACATATTGACATATTCCTATATTTCAGCTACGAGCGTTGCAATGGTAAATGAAACATAATTATGACGCTACCCCATTTATTCAATATAAACAAATCTGTTTAGAATCACCCCTTTAAGTATCGGTGCGAATACTTCACAAGCGGCACACACATGTTCGTTGGGAATCAGCGAGGTGTTTTTGTTGTTTTTTTAATCATTTTTGATACCTGTGAGTTAAATTGTGAGTTAAATTGTTATATACTTGCTGAAAGTTTCTCGTAAGGGTGAACATACGTGTTGAATATCATTGTTAAACTGTTGAATTGTTGTTGCTGATTTTGTGTGTGAAATTACAACTGTTTTCTTCCCCATTCATGGGTGAATTAGGCAAGAAGCAGAGGATGGAGTGCGAACCAGTTCCAGCCGGCAGAATGTCTGCGTAATTTCAGGATTAATCTTGTTTTAATTTTTCAATAACAAATAACATTTACAAGAATAACAGATCTGTTGTTCTTGGTTTAAGTTCCCACACATTTAAAATGCAACAAACATTACGCATTGAGAAGATACGATCGCGAAAATGAAATGTAATCCGGCTACTTCCACAATCGACCAGAATCTCATTTGTGTGGGTTATGGAGATAGATTCATTTTGTAAGTCTCAGAATTTCTTTCCGTCAATGTTTAGATAGATAGATAGATAGATAGATAGATAGATAGATAGATAGATAGATAGATAGATAGATAGATAGAAAGAAAGATAGACAGATAGATACCAACACATACATATATACATATATAGATAGG
>NC_069003.1:29353842-29356184 GCF_001194135.2 Octopus bimaculoides
TATATATATATGCATGTACACACACATGCACACACAGGTACACACACACACACACACACACACACTCACTCACATATATAAATAGAAAGAGACGAACTTTTCTTCAACCAGCAGTAACTGTTTTCTCTAAATATTTTCTCGTAAACTTTGACAAGCTTACGCGATTCATTTTAAAATATACAGAATGAATGACAGTCAAGTATTTAAAGTGACAGGAATGTTCGATTTCAAAGTTTCAAAGATTTTATCAATAGAACGTGAGTGAATCCTTGAAGATTTGCAAGTGTTTCCGCGTTCGATATTAGGTGCTACTATCTTTCTTATTATTGAATAATAAAATTTTAGAAGAACTTTATCAATATTTCATTGAAATTGCAATCTTCAGAGGGATGTTAAAGTATAAATTATTACACACACACACACACACACACACATACTATGCATACTTATATGCATATACTTGTGCGTATGTATGCATTGACGTATGTGTCCACACACACACAGACACACACATATATATATATATGTATATATGTATATGGAAAGAGAAAGAGAGAGTGAGTGAGAGAGAGACAGAAAGACATATATATATATATATATATATGTATATATATGTATATATATATACACACACCGCACATACACTCACACACGCACACACTTATATATGTACACACGCGCACACACAAACACTTATATATATATACATGCATACATACATACATACATACATACATGCATACATACATACATATACATCTATACTGAAAGACATGTACACAATTATCTACTATATTTCTCTCTTTAATTTCTATATTTCCTTCTATCTACCTATTTATTTTTCTATTTACCTATCTATCTAACATCACTACAGATATCACAGTGATATATTATCTTTTTTCCAATGGAAAGAGGTCATGAAAAGATAATCTTTTTCTTTTACATGTTCCAGCCATTAGAGTGCGACCATATTGAATTACCACATTTCTAAAATTGTATTCGAACGAAATAATCCTACTGTTTGTAATTTTTTAGGCCTACTGCTCATTTTATCTGTCTCTCTTGCCGAAACTTCATATATATATATGTACACGCTAGAAACATACACATACACACTTGTATATATATCCGTCTATCTTTGTCTCTGATACATTCTATTTAAAACAACAATAATGATGATGATAATAAATCCAGACATATTTTTGAAAAATATCTTTCATTATTCCTCACCAGAACAGACCCCGCTTAGAGTAACAGCCTGGTCTGGTCATTTTTACCGCCCAAGAATCAACTTGTCATCATCTATTGAAGGAGTTGGCCAACTGTATAGATATAAACTTACATATAAGAGACAGATACATAGCGACAGGAATTGAAGTACTTATTTTTTAAAGTCCGGTACTTATTCTCTCGGTCCTCTATGTCGTGTCGCTAAGACACAGGGAAGTACTTCACATGGTGAGAGATAAATATTATCTATTTAAAGAACACAATACATAACCTTCAGAGCGACTAATTTTTTGATATGTTGCGAAGTACCTTGAACACATTCATCAGGCACAAACCACATATCATAACGAACTTTAAAAAAATTGAATAAAAGAAGAATCACGAAAAAACTGGCAAGACAGCATATAGAAAACGGTATTCTTTAATTCACTATCTACCGAAGCCACTCACAGGCGGCTTTTTATAGGCCCGGGGCTATAAAAAAACGACAACCCGTCAAGATGTCCCTCGCAGCGGGAATTGTTTCGGAACAAATTTCATACTGCAACGCCTTGGCAGAACCTTTGATACATATACATGTACATGTATGTATAACATATACTGGCGTAAATATATACGCCTATATGTAGACACACACAAACACACACAGACACACACGTGCACATGTCTATATGCATATTCATACATGCATACATGAATCAAATATCAGTGCACAAACATGGAAAAGATATCCATGAAACGATGAAAATATACCTCCACCACAACACATAGACCTGTTAAGTCCGCTTTACTTCAAACTACAAGTGGCAGAATGGCTTTTGGTTGAATAACGAAGTTTGCACTTCAAAGCGAGGCATTATCTATTTATAAGTAACAGCTTCCAGTCTGGCAAAGCTATTAGGATGCCAGCAAGACGTAAACTTATATGAAAACCTATTTCAAACTGTATGTCTTGAATATAAATTTATGTTCATTTAAATAACGACATACATTTACATACATACAATCATATAAAAGTATACCTGGGTGTGAGTGAATGTGCGTGTGTGTGTGTGTGTGCGTGTGAGCATCTTTATATAAAAGATATATATATATATATATATATATATATA
>NC_069003.1:29356861-29358678 GCF_001194135.2 Octopus bimaculoides
ATATATATATATATATATATATAAATTCTGCTAGGCCGTGTGTATAACAACAAAAAATAGACCTCGATATTATTGAAATAGTTGTACATTTTATACATAATTGTGGTTTGATATTTAAGCAGAAGGTTAGCAATTTCATGAGACAGACCAAGTTGATTACCTCAACCATTGTCAATGGGTACTTATTCTCCTTACCCCGAGAAGATAAACGGCAAAGTCGATCTAGACGCAATTTGAACTAAGAACGTAAAGACGGACGAAATACAGCTACGAATTTTACCAGCCGTGCTAAAGATACTACCAGCTCGCCTCCCTATTTAATATAGACTATTATAGAATCGTCACATACAGCACGGCACTCTGGTATTCTCTTGAAGCATTTTTGCTTAACACAAAAGCTGATAAACAGAGGTACAACCGTTACTTGGAAATCGTTTAACTATAACCAAGTGGTTTGCAGGAAACTCAGAGTTATATAAGGATCTAAAGCAGTGGACCGTGAACCCCTGGTGGTTCACAAAGGTAGTACGGGGGTCCGTGAACTAAATTCAAAATTTGATATATATATATATATATATATATATATAAATATCCGCATAAGGATAAGCATATTAAAAGGGATCCGTATGAAAACCCATTTAAATAAAAGATTTGGGAACCATTGTTAGGAACCAATGCTCTAAAGTGTTAATGCATCTGTAGACGTTGTAAATTGAAAGCGCACATACATTTCTATTTATATGTGTTTCGCACAAATGTGCATGTGCGTGTGTTTGTGCACCTGTGCGTGTGTGCTTTCATGCGTAGATATACCATCGCTAGTATTTGGTATATATTCCGTAGCTCCTTCTCCTTTATATAAAATACATTTATGGCTTGATTTCTTAGTCGATAATGATACATCTACGATCTCACAGACATTAAAATTTTACACGTATATCGTCGTATCAGTACGAATATGAAGTAGTGTCTTTTAGATGTATTTTGCCATTATAATTGTAATAGGGTTGCAATAAGAGTTTATAACGATAATAGCGTTATTCCGTGCTCGGAATGCAAGTTTACTCATTGAAATCTTTATCGCTGTATTTATAGCATTTCATCTAACATTTAGTGCATCATATTTTATTACCTCTCTTTTCGTTTATTCCTCTTAATTATTTAAGTATTTGTTGCTCACGTGTAAAAGTCTTCCGTACTGCTCTAGAAAAATAAGCATTTTGCAATTCAATATTTCCCTTTACACATCTAAGCGTGGAGAACTACAGTCATGACGTCAATGTCCAGTGCTATCAGAGACTTCTTATTCACTTCTCGTCGACTATAATTGCAGTATGTGACAGCAACGTGTAGTCAACTGACGATCTTTGGTAGCCAGCCAGTTGAGGTAGCCTACAAATATATACATTTTATCTGGTTGACATCAATTACTATTCCAACATTTGCAATTCTGTACCAGCACACCCTTGCGATGGCTTGCAAATTTGTGAAACTTGTCTACGTTGCATCTTGCATGAAGCTGGGTAAATGTGAAATCAATTCTTCAAATATTCTGTACGTTAAACACTTGCTTTAGATTGGCAGAGTGTTTGTCTCTAGAACAGTTCACGATGGTGAAGATTGAGGGCTTCTGATAACTAGCAAAAAGGAAGAATGTACAAATTGAGATCGTGGAGTCGTTCATGAGAACCATCATCGTATATATATATATACATATACATATATACCTACATATATGTATATGCGTGTGTGCGTATATATAAATAAATATAAATTCATACATACATATATATATATATGTAGACATATATATATAT